>NW_015548419.1:232493-257410 GCF_001515605.1 Sinocyclocheilus anshuiensis
AAAAACAATGGCACAATAAAAAAAGACTTTTCAGGTCTATGTCCAATCCCTCACTTTTTCTAGTTATATAAGGTTAAAATATTTTGCCTGTAATTTTTTTCCCTCATATCGAAATATAATATCGATATTGCCTGGACAGTGTAAAGTATCGTGATATGAATTTTAGCTCATATCGCCCACCCCTAGTGGATGGCCTAATGGCTCTTGTAGTGACACCAACTCTAAAAGGGCATTATCGCACTAATGGACATTAACAAGCCATTGAAAAAGCAAAATTTTCAATCATGGGTACACTGTAAAAAGTAATGAGTTGAACTTACTTGGAAAACCTGTGGAAACTGATTGCCTCAAAATTCTCAAACTTGTTTATATGTATAGGTTACCAGAAAACTTGAGTGTTGCCAACTCAATTTGACAAGTTCAGCCAACTTAAGAGATTTACGTTAAGCTTAGTGCACAGAACTCAAACAAAACAGTTCTCTTAACAAGTCTGCTTTGTTCACATTACTAGACAAATGTGTGGAAACAGATTGCCTTAAATTTCTCAAGTAAGCTGTACTCAAAACTTGAAGTTGTTAATACAAAGACAGAAAACAGATTGTTAGCACAACAACAGGGCATTTATTTGTTTAAAACGATGTTACTTCAAGTCATAACTTTTTAGGCATGCTAGTATAATGTTCTGATATAACTATTGTTAGACAGGTGATACTATTATTATGGGTTTATCTGTATGCTAGAGGTAAAAAGGTACATGCATACTTCAAAAAACATTTGACATTTTTCATTAATCCCTTAGAAGCACACAATCAAGCTAGAATACCTTTCTGTAAACAAAGATAACAAAAACATACCTCACCAGACCCTGTCAAAGTATAGGCTATTCATTTCTTCATCATACTTAAGAACCATTTCCGCATCAGAAAAGATTACCACAACAGTGACAAGGGTTTTTAATAGTGCTGGGCGGTATGACCAAAAATGTATATCACGGTATTTTTTTTTCATACATGAC
Source organism: Sinocyclocheilus anshuiensis (assembly GCF_001515605.1). Classification (NCBI taxonomy): domain Eukaryota; kingdom Metazoa; phylum Chordata; class Actinopteri; order Cypriniformes; family Cyprinidae; genus Sinocyclocheilus; species Sinocyclocheilus anshuiensis. The sequence continues at coordinate 233,509 of NW_015548419.1, forward strand.
CGGGGGCTGTTCCCTCACCACAGTGCAACAGTGAAAACGGACCCCTTTCAAACAGTGTCGCACTCCGAACGTTGTTTAAGCGACATACACCGGTACTGCGGTATTTTAAAAATTCATATTATAACTAAAATAAACACCGGTATTCGGTATACCGCCCAGCACTAGTTTGTAACACTGTAAAGGACTGAATATACGTTACTCTCATTCAAGATATAGGCCTACACAAAAACTATGCCAAAGTTCTTGCCTGCGTGAATAAATGTGTGATTTAAACAGGTGGCAAATCAAAATTGATTATTAATAATGATGTTTCATAGTAAGCTGCAGAAAACGCACAAGACATCTTTACTTCTGTTTAAGCTTTCAAAAGCTTAAAAGCAAAAAAAACACTTTTTTGTGCTTTTGAAAGCCATTCACTTTTGAACTACTGTATAAGTAAACAACTCAACATCCTAGTTTCAAGCATTGTTTTTATAACTCGCTTAGCTCCCATCAGTGTTCCTTTCAGACAACACTGTAAAGGACTGAATATACGTTACTCTCATTCAAGAAATAGGCCTACACAAAAACTATGCCAAAGTTCTTGCCTGCGTGAATAAATGTGTGATTTAAACAGGTGGCAAATCAAAATTGATTATTAATAATGATGTTTCATAGTAAGCTGCAGAAAACGCACAAGACATCTTTACTTCTGTTTAAGCTTTCAAAAGCTTAAAAGCAAAAAAAACACTTTTTTGTGCTTTTGAAAGCCATTCACTTTTGAACTACTGTATAAGTAAACAACTCAACATCCTAGTTTCAAGCATTGTTTTTATAACTCGCTTAGCTCCCATCAGTGTTCCTTTCAGACATGATTTTAGACCATGCATGTTCAAATAATTTACATTTCTATTTATAAATCCATTCTGTTTCTTTTTTCCATACTACTTCTCCTTTGTCTTTTCCATGGACAAAAAAAAAACAAAAAACAGAGCAAACCAAACACAAGGCAGTACTTTTCCACAGATGGAGCACGAGGGAAAAGCGCCTGGATGATGTTTGATCTGATGGCATCTTGAAAAAACTGTTGCCAAATACCTAAAAAGAGATAGTGGACTTGGCATAAATATTGGGAAAATATGCAGCACTACCCAAATGTACACCCTGAGGGTAGTCAGGGTGGGTGCTACTCAAAAAAAAAACACACAACAGCTGTCGCAAACTCTTGTGAGAAGCAGAAAGCCGGAGGACTCTGTTTAGTGAATGGAGTGCTCTCTTTGCATGCAAACAACAGCCAGCACTCCTGCCAGAACACACAACAGCTGTCGCAAACTCTTGTGAGAAGCAGAAAGCCGGAGGACTCTGTTTAGTGAATAGAGTGCTCTCTTTGCATGCAAACAACAGCCAGCACTCCTGCCAGAGCATTAGTATCACAAGTAAACAATCAGCATTCTTCCTGGAAGAACGGCAACACAATGAACAACCTAGCAATGGGAGCGGGCAACAGTTGAGAATGTTCAAATATTTCTCTTTTTTTTTCCTTTTCTCTGTTTCTCCTGATTCTGGAGTAGCTCTAAGTAAAAAAAAAAGTTAATAGAGAAAACTATTTACATTGATGTTGGGACATACAACATAATTCCACAGCAGACGGATTGCGACATTTATAAAACAGATGCTTAAAAAAATCATACGATACAGAGCTTATGAAAGATTCTCTGATCATTTGCATAGGTCTAGAATCCTTAGGCAAGTCATTGGCAAAACAAAGGCGATGAGTTATGAAAAGGTCTTGAGTCACTTTTCAGCTGTCAGCCACTGGCAGTTGCAAAATTCAACCTAGGAAGCAGTTCCAACTCTCAACTCTGCTATCATTCTTGATTATTTAGAAGCAGAAAACGTTTCATGTGTTTCTAACATAATAGACATTATGAATAATGGATATGTGAATGCATCAGCTTTCCAAGAAAATCAATCAAACCTGTTTCTATCTGAACAATACCAAGAAAAAAAGGACAATTATTTAAATTCATGGGAAAAAAAATTGTCAATAAAATATTTAATGGACTACTTCCTGAGCAGTGGGGCAAGTGTTATTACTTAATGTGAGAATACAGATGTAATTCAAATACTGATTATTATGATTTAGTGTGACACAGTGTTAAGAATATGGGCATCGTTCAGCTACGCCTCCACCATTTTAGTACTAAATTAGATTTTCCATTTCAATTTGCACTTGAGCGCTGACCTTCAGTAAAGGCAAAAATGTAACATTATAACTCTCTGATAATGCACACAACTAAAAGCACTGCCTCGGGCATGTACCAGTGCCCCAAAATGACCAATAACCAAATTTCTTCATCAACCAACCCATAGTTTTTCTTATAATTCTTCTGATCAGCCCCACATTACAACAAAATATTACAAATAAGTCGATGGCCATCAGGCCATGCATCTCCAAAAGGAAGAAAGCCTCACTGAGTAACCTTGATTTCTCACTGTCAGACTGCATGATCAATTCCAGCTCCAAGAAATTTGTTCATATGTGGCCTCCGTGAAAAACTGCTTGAGTGTTTGAGTGTCTCATGACTCAGAGCTATAACAGGAACTCCCAATTAAGATCACTGCTGAGTTATAATTACTATCCAGCCTCATTAAACATCACTGAGCTGTGGTACTTGAAAGCATTTCAGACAAAACCTCTAAAGGCCCTTCTCAGAAGCTTGCTTCCAAATCGAAAGAATTGTGCTCAGTGCACCACCATTACGAAGTCTTGAAGAATCTGTGTACTACAGTTTTATTGGTCTAACATTTGCAAAAAGTTCATAGAATAATGGGCTGCATTGCACAACCCTTTAAAGAATGTAGTTCTATTGGTTTATGGGAAAAGGAGGACCAAAACTTGCCTTCAGGTTTCTGTGTGCATTTCCCGTGAATAAAGGCTAGCTAGCCACAAAACAATTACAGTCTATCACAAAATAAAGCAAATAAACAGAAGGTAAGCACTTCTAGGCCTGAGCTCCCACGTTAAGCTGTGGCGCTCATGTCGGCAAGTCTCTATTATATTCTCACCAAAAATTTGTTTAATTGATCCTTCATAGGGAGCTTGACTGACAAGCGATCTGACCAATCATAACGCAGAATCCACCATTTGCACAGGCAGTCCAACTCCTCCAGGATGGCACATCAATACGTGCCATTGCCAGAAGGTTTCCTGTGTCTCCCAGCACAGTCTCAAGAGAATGGAGGAGATTCCAGGAAACAGGCAGTTATTCTAGGAGAGCTAGACAGGGTCGTAGAAGGTCCTTAACCCATCAGCAGGACCGGTATCTGCTCCTTTGTGCAAGGAGGAATAGGATGAGCACTGGCAGAGCCCTACAAAATGACCTCCAGCAGGCAACTGGTGTGAATGTCTCTGACCAAATAAGCAGAAACAGACTTCTTGAGGGTGGCTTGAGGGCCCGACGTCCTCACTGCCCGGCACCGTGGAGCTCGATTGGCATTTGCCATTGAACACCAGAATTGGCAGGTCCGGAAATACTCCAGGACACCATCCGTCGTCTCATTAGGAGCATGCCCCGACATTGTCAAGCATGCATACAAGCACGTGGGGGCCATACAAACTACTGAGTACCATTTTGAGTTGCTGCAATGAAATTTCAGCAAAATGGACAAGCCTGCTGCAACATTTTTTCACTTTGATTTTCGGGGTGTCTTTGAACTCAGCCCTCTGTCGGTTGATCATTTTCATTTCCATCAAACGATGTGGCATCCTTTCGTTCCTAACACATTACCCAGTCCATATCAGTATAGATAGCCAGCATGATATTTTTCCCCATTGAGATCTGATATGTAATTTTTTTTGAGCAGCGTATTTCGTTTTAATTTTTAGTACTTCAACAAACTAAAAGAATATGATAAATATTACCTTAGCAACTAGCTGAAATAAAATAACTACGCTATTTTAATATTTTATTTTAGTAAATGTTTATTTTATTCCAAGTAATGTTTTTTATGGTTTTAGTTTTAGTTTTAGTTAATGATAATAACCTGGGGTGCATGGATTAATTTCACACACCTTTGTCCTTTTGGGACTTTTGGTCCGCGCTACCTTTAATAATATGAGTTGAAACATTCTTCAAAATATCTTCTTTTGTTTTCCACAAAAGTGTTATGAGTTTGGAATTATATAAGGGTTAGCAAATTAAATTTTTTGGTGAACTATTTAGTATAAAGTGATGTTTGCCTTAGCAAGAATGAGTAATAAGATGTTAAATTACAAAAATTATTCTCATGAACTCACTGGATTACAAATAACTTTGCTTATTAACCACAAAATATCATTGGTGTTTAATGAGTTTGCCACCTCAGCTTTAATAACGTTTTAATCAATCACATTTTAGCACTTTGATGAGAAATTCCAGATCTGAAGTTGATGATAACATGTCAGAAAATACAAACACACAGAGCCTCTCTGAACACAAGCCAAACATAAGCTACCATGAGGTTTTGCCTTCTACAGTATTTTACAAATCAATCCAATCCTTTCTACAGTTTTATGTACATGGTAGTAAACAACAAGACGATTTATACTGTACACTGCCGTTTGAAAATGTAATACATTAATAATGCATCACTACACATGAAATCAGCACTATTTTAGCATGTCTGACAAGAACTTTGTAGCCTGCAGGAACATCCAGCAAACCACTATCATTAAACATCAGGAACTTTCACATAGTTATGAGTGACCTCTGATCTGTTCATACTCATAGAACAACTACTTACATTTGAGAGTCTCTCCAGCATATGGAATATGAAGTTTGAATCTGTCACAGCATGGACCAGGCACTAGTGATGTGCAGCTAAACGAAAAAGGGGAAAAACACTTTCAACGACACTTCAATAGCTGAAAAATAGCAATAAATAAATAAATACATTTATTTAGCAAGGAAGTAACAGTAAAGATATTTATAATGTAACAAAATATTTCTATAACACCGCCCCCCCCCCAAAAAAACTTTCTATTCGTCAAAGAATCCTGAAAAATATCATGGTTTCCAAAAAAAAAGGCAGAAAACAGTCAACGTTAATATTAAGAACTATTATTAATAACTGAGCACCAATAATAATTAATAGTAACACCAAATATTTGTTATATAACACCAAAGATTTATTAAGGATGTCACACCGAAGACTGAAGTAAAGGCTGCTGAAAATTCAGCATACATTTAATAAATATATATTGCTTGATCAGGCTGGGATATCCCACCGCTAACTGGCGAGTAACCAGCAGGGGTGAATTAGTAACAGCCTGAGGTTTTTTTGAGCAGTCTTGATGCAGAGCTTTCCAGTTGTTGGCCACATGTGGAACCACTCTGGTGCATGCAAGTCTCTTGCTCTGCTTTCAGTTTATGCCCTTCCTCAATGATTGATAGTTTTGAATTGGACCAAATATGTTTTAATGCATTAAAGAATTCTGGGGTTAGAGGAAGTGACAAAATGGGGCCTAGGGTGTCATCACTTACAAGACAAAAGCCTGCCGCTTTCTTTTCATAAATATATATATATATATATATATATATATATATATATTAGTTATTTTAAAATGTAATAACATTTCACAAATAGTACTGATTTTGTTGTATTTTTGATCAAATAAATGCAGTCTCAGTGAGCATAAGAAATTTCTTTCAAAAACAATAAACATCTTTATTTATTAGTGTAGCTGCTGAGGTTTTGGCTCATGATGAATATAGTATAAACAAATACAATTAATAATTGAATATGTTTGAATAATTAAGACATCATAAAAAGGATTTGCAATCATCTTGGAAGGCCCTGAGCTGCAAAGCTCAGCAAAGGATGGGGAATTGCAACCATTCACTACATGATACTGTGCTGTAGTTGTTTTTCCCATAAAACTTTGATATTATTTTCATTTAGATATTTAAAGAAGCAGTGACCTATAATAACCTCATTGATCAATTCTGAAAAAGTCCCCTCTGCTTTCTGGAATTCTGATTAAGCATTTGTGATAGGATTTTAATTCAAAAATAGGCTATTTCAGTTCAAGATATTAGTCATATTCGTAACTTGGAGAATTTACAAACGCATTGTTCTCCAAAAGTTATGCTTTTGTTTAGTTTACCGAACACTCACCCACTCTTGAGGTCAGTGATCCGGAGACAGCTGGATGAGTCTAAACCAACCCGTCCATTGCGCACCACAGAGCAGAGTAAAGGCCGCAGCTCAGGAGAAATACGGCTCAATGCCACCTCTGGAGAGAGACTGTTCATCTTCCAAACTCTGCCGCTGTCAATGTGACAAGACACCATGAATATACAGAAATGTAGATGTTCATTCCTAGTACCACAGGTACCACCACAGTCTAATCTTCCCTGCCACTGTTTCATAATAAACCTAAATAATATTACACTTCTCATAACAACATCGATCTCTAAAGTGTTTTGCACCACTGCTTTGAAAAAGCATCTGTCAATTGAACTTAAATCGGAAATATATTACTGTTATAGGGATAATACAAATAACGACAGTAAATGATGTCCAAAATAATATTATTTAATTAATAATGATAATAAAGTAAAAGTATTATTTTTTATCATTATATTTAAATTGTTTGGCTTCATAAAAACGCTAGTGTGAATGTAATGTAAACTGAGACACTTAATTTTGAACTCTCAAAGTGCACCAAATAATCTTAAAGGGGTCCTATTATGCTTTTTCACTTTTTCAACTTTAGTTAGTCTGTAATGTTGCTGTTTGAGCATAAAAAAGATCTGCAAAGTTACAAAGCTCAAAGTCCACTTCAAAAGGAGATATTTTATTTAACAGAAATCACTTTTCAAAAACTACAACGAACGACTCGTTTGGACTACAATGCATATTTTCTGGGATTTGTGATATCACAAATAGCGACGAATGGGACGAGACCTGGTTGAGCTGCACTAGAGAAGGCAACGAGTGTTATCACTATGTCGAAGACACGCTAGCTTTCCCAAGGCAGACGAACTTAAGAGTGGTTACAATCATCTAGTACACCCCCAAAACAAAATCAAGACTTGGTAAAAGAGCATAATAGGGCCCTTTTAAAATGTACAACATTTTCTTCCGGGGTGGCATGCCTTCAATATAGAGTGCAACAGATGGGTTCCGGAAGCAATTGGCATTCATTTTTTCCATAAGGGATTTGATTTTTAATGATAAACCTTTAAAGACAGACTAACTGTGAGCTTTGTGGTTGTAAATCCACAGTATATGCTTCTGTTGAAGCCATTAGCCTGCACAACTTATTTTTTAAGTGACTGCGTTAGCAAATATTCTTGTTGAAAACAACATAGTCCATAATTCTGCCAAAAATAATCTTCCATTAACTGAAACAAACAAATACTGAAAAGAGAGTTCCATCTCAAAAATTCATTTTTTTTTATTTTTTTTTATAAAACAACAAAAAACAAACACTAGCTTTCTATTTTTTCTATTCCATCTACTTGTTTTTCTTTGTGTGTGTGTGTGTGTGCGTATAATATATATATATATTATCATTTGTAAGTCGCTTTGGATAAAAGCGTCTGCTAAATGACTAAATAAATTAAATAAATATATCTCATCCACACTCCAATTATTTTGTAATAAACATGAAATATGCACATAATCAATTTACATTTATCCATCATTCTTATTTTTTTCTTGTTTGTGATGTTGTGATTCACCACCACTGGCTGGTTTGGCTCATGGTTTTTATCTTTTTAAATGAAGACTTGACTTAATGATTACATAATACTTCCAGAACCAAGGCCACTGAAAATGTGCAGGTGTGCATTTTTTTGCACTCTAAAGAATCCAAGGTCCACCATCCATAGTCTCACTTTGTCACCTATTATCATCATAATAACTGCAATGATTGCTGGACTTATGAAACCAGTTTTAATTGGAACAGGAAACTTGGTAGTGCCACTCAACACTGGTGTTAAACTAGCGTAACCTCAACAATGGACAAGTTCCACTAAGTGTCTATAAAAACCTCTCTCTTCATTTTGGACAGTATCTGTATTATATTTCTACCTTTCTTTTACTTTTACAACTTAAAACCTAAATAACGTTAACTTTTTTGGAAAACCTTTAAAGAGTACTCACAGTAATTAAGAGGAGAAATAGGCTATGTTCTTGATTAAACTAATTAATGAGTGGATTTTTACTTTTACAAGAAAAGCATAAAGAAAAAGAAAATCCAGCTCAGCTGTCAAAACAACATGTCTAGAATAAACTCTGATATTTACCAATAACTTCAAGCAACTGCACAAACAAAACCACAACACTACCGCCGCCGAGCTTGACCACGCGCGTGAATGAATCGAATAATTTGTGTTTTGTTTTGTAATTTGAACATTATTTCGTTTGTTACTCAGTTTGTTTTGGAGCTGCAGAGCTATCCTAACAGACCGGCTAACATGCTAATCAGGAACTATGAACGAGTATTAGCCTAACTAATGTTTCTTTTATTACCAACGCAGTCGTTTCTCTCAACTACATTTTTATAAGTAAGAAACGCCTTTTCGGTACCTTTTATATGACATACAGCACAAATCTCGAGCATGAACTCATTCCCTACTTCCGCTGTTGTTTTTGAGACTTGTTTATGGATGTTTAGAAATATGCCTGATCATTTCACCACGGTGTTTTTAAATGACTACGTGAATAATACAGTCGTATAGATAGTAGTATACTATATTAGACAAAACTGAATGTTCTACATGATGTTTATGTTTCGGCACATTTTAAAAGCATAAATCATGTTTTTTTTAAGACAGGAGGAAACAGGGACAGCTCAAATGCTCGTCTCGTCCATAGACTGTATAAAAACAGGTGTCGTCAAATGCGTTTCTGTGCTGTCAGATAGACATAAGAAAAGAGATTGCTGCGTTGACTATTTAAATATCGCTTTACTCAGTGGGCAAATAGGTAAAGTGTACAATATTACAACGTACCGAATAATTCTAAACGCTAATTAATTATACCGTTGAAATTATTGAATATGATATTGCATGAATTCTTGTGATTAATATGATTAATGCATTAGACGGTGCAAAGGATTCGTAGACTTTGATCACAACCACTGTCCAGCTAAACCAGCCTCGATAAACAGGTTTATAAAAATCTACAAACATTTTAACATACTGTCTCTGATTGTAAATAAAACACACGTGACTGCTTTTACAATATTTTACTAGTCTAACTGGATATTATTGTTCCCAGCACTGCACATGATGACTTAAATCATTTGTCAGATTGTCCTCCAGGCTGCCCACTTTTAAAATTATTCTGACTGAATTTGGCATATTGCGTCTTATTTACATGACAATGTAGTACGCTCTCCCTAGAAAACTATTTTGAGACTGCAGGCTGTAATACTAATATACTTATAATAAATTATAAAATAGTTTCTATCACGTGTAACAGTCATGTAACTCGTTTTGTTTGTGCAGAGATGGTCATATCTATCAAAGGGTCATGCCCACACAGCAAAACACTTCAAGCTGTTCAAACCATTAAGACTGATTTGAATCCAAGTATGCAGAAAATGCAGCCTGGACTTTAGTTATTTTGAGAAAATGTAGGCTGTTCCTTAGCCAGCGGCAGGCTTTTGCAGTCCCCTGAGGCCTGCTGGGAGATTTGAGCAGATTAACACTCTACTATTCACATGCGTTGCCTACACGCAAGGGATTGAATTAATGACGGATTTCCACGGTTGTTGTCAATCACATGATCCAGTCCTGAAATAATCATCCACATTAGTGCAGGCATGCTCAATGTAGAGCATAACTACCAATATTTAACCATTTCAATATTTCTGTTCATTTTTTCCCCTCAACATTTGATTAAACATTTCTGTAAATACTGTAAATGAATGAGTTTCAGTTATATAATGTTGTAGTTTTGTATTTATTCGATCTATTCTGTTTATATTTATATTCAATATAATTGTATTTTATTTTTTTTTGTGTGTATGTGTGTGTGTGTGTTAGGTCATGTCTGAAGACGTGAGTGTTGTAGTGGTGGGCTCTTGTATGACTGACTTAGTAAGGTAAGTCATCAAAGGATTTCAGTGTTTCAGTGTCACAAGTGAAACTGGGCTCAAGGCAAATATATCCCACATGTTTAAAATGTGGGGGCAAAAATGCCTTTGTAATGCATTACTCTGTCCTGAAGAACTAAAAGTGATTGCAGCAAAATCTACTGTGACAAAAAAAACAATAGAGAGCCATGCATTCTAGCAAACCATATATATATATATATAATATTTAGACATATTTAACAGCCTTTTTGTTTTCAAATATATCATTTACAGAATTTATTTGAATTAATTGATTCAGTCATTTAGCATAATAAATGACACACAGTTAATACAAAATATGACTTCATAAAGATAGTATTTTTATGGGCCAAAATCTGTTATATGGGTGCATATATCATCTCTTAAAAAAGTATATTTTTCCACTGAAAGATTTTTATATATAAAAAAATAATAATTTTTATTTAGGAAATGTAAGCAGCCAAACCATTGATACACAATGTCTGGGTCAACATTTAATGTCAAGTTTAATGCATAATGTTTTTTTAAAGCATTTTGGATTATGACATTTACATTAGTGGCATTGTATAATGAACAAGTGTCCTCCCTCTATGATCAACATAAAGCTCAATCCTCAGATATCGTCCTATATGATGATTTCATACTCATGTGACAAACTCTCACACTCGAAGTGGAACATATTCCACATGCAGAAGGCAGACTTTAAGATTTTAAAATAACTCTGAAAGGAATTAGTCCTTCCAGCAGGAACCAAATAAGGTCCGACAAAGGCAGATTTGGGGAACTGCCTTCTGTTCTGCCGGCTCTGTCTATTATTAATATTTCCCCAGGGAACTGATTCACTGCTCACTGGTCACATTTGCCGCCGGCAAGTTTTTTTTTGGCATCAAGTGTGTCCCAGTCATCTTGGCCGCAGTATTTACAGCTCAGGTGAATGTTTTGACTGGAATGCGGCCTAAACTTGGAGTTGTTTAAAATGGTAGTAAACCTATACCTTGCATACCCATACAGTATATCACCCTGGAAAATTATTAGTTTGATATTTCAAAATGGCACAGGTAATGGGATATACAGATAAACGAAAGTTTTGGTTTTCTGCTTTATAGACGTGTTTAACCATTCTAAGCTATCCAGAGTGAGCATTTTTCTTTCCACACACACCTAAACTAAATCATACTCATTTCTTTCTTTGTCATATACCCCAGGTTCTCAAAACAAATGACCCATTATGAAAAAATTGCTTCAATTAGGCAATAGTTTTTGATGAGAAGTATATGTTTTGTTTTTCAACAGGCTGTTTTTTTTGGAGGGTGGCTGACACATTTCACCCATCAAAGTGTGCTATGCATGGCTTTGAAGTGTAAAATCCAGTTTTCTATGTGGCTTGTGTTTGTGACAGTCAAACGGAATCAGACACTTTGAAACGAGTCTGGTGTGGAACATCTGTGTGTTTGTGGTGAAGCCAGACAGTGCCACCTGCTGATTACAATTTGAACCGATTAGTTTGCCTTCACTAATTTCACTTGCTAAGGGATGTTAGTCAAGAGTGTATATGTGGCACACACACACTCTGCATATATAATAACAATATACGACAGGCAGCTTATCTTCGGTTCAAACCGAGACATTTTTGTAATAATATATTATTACTGGTAATAGCGTCATTTAGCAATAATGATGTCTATTTTGATTAACCATATGGTACTCAAAGATACTTTAAAGAATACCATTGTACCATATAGTACATAAAAATAGTACTGTGGCACTGTTTAACATTGTTTTGATGGTGTTGTATTCAGAGTTTATTATTTCTGTTTATCCTTGAAGTATGTTTATATGTTTATATTATGGTACACCAAAAAAAAAAAATTGTTGTAGGATATACTTACAATTTTCACTCAGAAATTGTTAGTAAATTTCACAAATACTTACCATGAAACGGCATATGAACGTGCAGTTACTTTAATTAAAGAAGAAATTCTGAAGTAGGAAGACTGAAATACTATTTTCTTGTTTAAAAAAAAAAATCTTTGTTTAAAAAAATCATTTTTATGTGTTCTTTATTATCATATTCATATGACATGGTATTTAAATGATATTATACTGGCAAATTACCATGTGAAATACATGGTACTTTGTCAAAAAACAAAATCAAAAACATAAAATTACCATAGAACTTGTTTGTTTGTTTACAACAAATACTTGCTCCTGTATGATTCCTGTAAGTGTTGCTGAGGCTGTTTTCTGTCTTACTTTTATAAAGTAGTAAACAGCTACTTGCACCACAGCCTATGACACAGAACACCTGTTGTTTTTCCTTTTTGGCGCAAGAAAGTTACAGCATTTGTATCAGAATTTGGTTTGTGGGAAAATGACTGTTGCTTGTTAAACAATAGAGGCACTGGAACTGCATAATTCAGTTCAGATTGTTTTTGTTTGTTTGTTTGTTTTTTGCCTTGCAATCACTTTACGTGAAGTATATAATTGTACTCAAGTAAAGTTGGTCAGGATTTATCTTTATCTACATAATTTGCCACAGTTCATTAAAAACATCATAACCAACTGAAATCTCTTCACTTACCACACACTTTACCGAAATCTCGGCAGGATCTTTGTTCATTTTCATTGGCTTCCTGTAATATACCCACTCTTAACCACACCACGCAAATAACACACATGTGAAAAACAACTTTATCTGCCTATTCTGCCATCACGTATACATGGGGTTCTGGAGACTTGGATTGGGGCCAGACCGTAACTAGATGTCTGGGATTGAGGGTTTTTTTTTCTCTTGTTCAATAGAATGAGTAATAGCTGCTAGTTCTGCTCGGGTGAAAGGCTGATGGACCCCGCAATGAAATGTCACGCACTAAGGCAGCACAGCAATTAGCTTTTTAGGGAGTTCAGAGCACCTGCCTTAGATTTAGAAGGGCTCAGGATGTCATGTCATATTATTTTCACTTACAGCTCACAAACATAGCATGTTTCCAGTAAAAGGCCCTTTCATTTAAACAATATGGACTTTGAAAACTGGCTGAATTGCCCATCTGTCGTTCCTTTGAAAACAAATTGCATAGCGATACAAAGACTGAACACCCACAATGCATTAATTCAACAGTTTTAAAATTAAAAATGCAAAATGAAGGAAACTAAATAGGTTGCTTTAAATACAAACTTTGTGTATTAAAATTTGTAAAGAAAAATCCACTTTGAGTTTCTCTGAATTCCTTTTTTATTTTATGTACTTAAAGTATAGTTCACCCAAAAGCCTGTATAACTTTCTTTATGTCTGTGTAACCCAAAAGAAGATATGGTGAACAATGTTTCAACTGTTTTGGTCCACATAATGAAAGCCATCTTTCAATATAAGGACAGAAAAAAGAATAAAAATAATGAGACATTTCTTTCAAATGATGTTCTTTTGTGTTAAACAGAAATGGTTTAGAACAACATGTGTGAATAAAAGATGACATAATTTTCTTACAAGTACAATTGAATGGGAATTTCTTTTTACAGACTTGTCCCATATGTTTTTCTGTTAGTCAGGCACCTCGGCTTCCCAAGGCTGGAGAGACAATACATGGACACAGGTTCTTTATTGGTTTCGGTGGCAAAGGGGCCAATCAATGCATCCAAGCTGCACGATTGGGGGCCAAGACTGCCATGGTGTGCAAGGTACCCAATATGGTCTGCTTTCCTGAACATTCTAAATAACTGAATATAGCCTGAAGTATACATAGACACAAAAAGTTTATGTTGATATCCAGCAATTCATGTATTTCAGCATTTAACCGCACAAGAGAACCTAACCAAGTAATAAAGCTCTTCATTTTGTCAGTGCAAAGACCCCAATCAATACCGAAGCGTATGCAGTGTATAAAAATAGACTCCTATGCTTTCAGAAACATTCAAAGAGAGATCACACTTCAAAGACAGGAGGCCAGGTAGTGAAGGGTCTCTGCTGCTGGGGCTTAGGACCCCATACTTGGCATTTCTTTACCAGTGTGGGATAAAAGCAGACCCAGATGGGAAAAAAGGAACCCTTTTGCCCTCTACCTCAACACTGAACGTCTCATAGAGAGCAAGAGAAAGAGGGAGAGAGGTGGAGATTAAAGATGTATTTGTAGAGTGTAGGCGTTTGTTTGGGGATGCTATATCTGGAAGGCTTGGCCTGATATAGCAATGCAGAACTTTGGCCGGTCAGCGAGTTGCTAGAAAATATCATCTCAAGTTCAGCTTTTCATCTTTGGTTGCTTTTTCTCTTTAGGTCGGCAGAGACGTTTTTGGGAACGACTACATTCAAAACTTCAAAAATAATGGCATATCGACTGGTAATGGTCAAACAGTGCTTTTACATCATTTCACATCTAAAGCTTTGTTTAGACAAGCAGCAAAATATCTTTTAAAATCAGATGTTTTAGGTGTATGCAACTCAAATATATTTAGTTTTTCATAATTGGAACAGCATTTTTCATTATTTGGGTTGCAATGTGTGTAACGTTGTAAGTACAAAGTGTGCAAAAGTGCGAATTCACAAATATTTGGTGCCTTTATAGATAAGATGCCATCAAAAGCAGAAGCAAAATTTTCAGTTCTACATCCATTAATTCCATGATGACAGCTACTTTCATCATGCTGACATTTACGTCATTATTAGTCTAACAGCCGATGTAGATATGCAAAATGAACATTGACATTAAAAAAAAAGTCCTCCTTTGAAGAATTAGTTATTTTTACATTAAAACAAGACAAAAGTACTGAGTAAGAACTCTCAGATTTGCAGTTGAGTTCTGTTCCTGGAAAAACTTGCAGTGCATTTTGCAACCTGATAATGACATTATTTAAAATATATTGACCCTTATTGTAGGTATCTACATTTTGTTATTTACCTGTAGTTTAACATATTAAATTTGTGCTGAATTTATTAACTGTATTATTTATTTTAACCATTGTATATATCAGTTTTTAGATATTTTAAAATATCTAAAATTGCTTCCTCAATAGTTTGTAAGTCTGCATATGTACTGCTTATATTATTATAATTTATAAACAGTAAAGGATTTTAAATGAACATTCAGACTTATTCAATTTAGTTTTGTATACTGTAAGCAATTTAGGTTATCCTCTTCTTTCTCTCTCTCTCTCCCTTTTTAGCCTATGCAGAACAGACTGAAAATGCTGCAACTGGAGCTGCCTCTATCATCGTAAATGACACAGGTAAAATGAAATTGGTCCGGGTACCGAGCCCTGCTGCATCTCCTGAGTTTTAAAAGCCCCTAAAATAACATAAACACCATTAAGTACTCTTCTGAATGAGACATGGATGAGTGAGAAGCTCTCTACCTGTGTCCAGCTCGCCTACGCAGGGTAATTTTAGACCCATTTTAATGTAGCAGTACTTGGACTTAAAGAAAGGTGACATAACCAGCATGCCTCTGAATGAAGGCCTGCTGCATTGTAAATGTCATGGTTTAGTGATCTAGCTTAAGTGCTGAGCCTTGTGGAAGTCCACTAGCACCACAGTGAGCACTCCAAGAAGAGCTCTGATTGTTGTCATGATCACCATAACAACCTACCAAAATCCTAGTGTCACCTAGCTTCCTGTGTGAATATCACAGCAATATGAATTAGAACAATTATGTCGCAAGCTAACAAGGAAGCTTTAATGAGGAAAAACTTTGATAATATCTCCTGACTCTGCACTGTGGTTTTCCGAACACTTATGTCAGCTCTTTATTTGTGCCTGTCTGCTTGTGATGCAATAGCAAGAGAATTTCTTATATTTCATAAATTTTCGTCTGGGTGAGTAAATTATCTCCTAAATTGTAATTTAAGCCGCATAAAAATGTATGAATGTCATTGCATTTGATAACAAAATATCAAAATGGCACCTGAAAACATGCTGTTCTGAGTAATTTTTGATATTACTAAAAAAAAAAAAAAAAAAAAGTCCCAAGGTCATTTTAGTTTATCACATAAATTATGCACATGTTCTTCTAACATACCACAGCCAAAAAAATGTCCAAATAATACTTTGTCTTAATTTTGACAACAAATTAATTGCTTTATCATTTTAAACCTAACAGACTTGTGAAATGTTTTTCTCTTTCTTTAAAACAATGATATTCTGTTTGATATTTTTTATCAAATACAATGGCATTCATACCGTGTGTCTGAATAGTGTTCAGAGCCACTGCATAGTCCCATGATGTGACCTCTGTTTTTCATGATTGCATTTCTTATAAATCTGGATTCATAGTTAAATCTCATTCTAATTACCAGTAATGTCTCCTTGTGGTCATGGTTAATATATTGTATTGACAGGGGAGAATGCCATAGTGATTGTCGCTGGTGCTAATATGCTCTTGGGGCAAGAGGAACTGCAGCGGGCACTAACTGCCATAGTAAATGCAAAGGTGCTTGTTTGCCAGCTTGAAATCAACCCAGATACATCGCTTCAGGCCTTGAGAATGGCCAGAGAGAACCACGGTCAGTCATGAATCTTCATATCTCAATATACTTGACTGTCTCACCCCACTTCCTGTTTCTCTAACAGCTCTTTCTTCAAGTTGTCAAGTCAAATGTATTTATATATCACTTTTCACAATACACTTTGTTTCAAAGCATCATAAAATCATGATGTTTATATGTTTATAATATCTTCATGCATTATAATCACATTTAGCAGATTAGCAGATAGTTTACATTTTGTGATGAAGCTATCAAGCAGTTGATAATGTATATGCTATATGGTATATATGGCCCTATGTGAGTGTATGTATGCACCTGTAGGGATTAAGTTGGACATACTTATATATCCAGCTTTTTGTAAAGTGTTGGGAGATAATATAATTACATTTTGTGACGAAAGATCAGGCAGTTGAGATTTGCTATATATTATACATCACTTTACATATGCAAAAAAATTGAATATAGTATATATACAGTATATATACAGTATATATATATACAGCTGTGCGATAATACAGTTTACGTTTTAGCGGCAATACAACACAGCCAAGATATGGTATATAGTATACAGTATATTGCTTTATGTGAGTATACTGTCTGTGCGCATGTAAAGTATCAGCATTCAGTTGTTAGTTACATCCTTTCCATTTAATACAATCCACGTCTTACTGTGTTTCATAAAATAACTTGTTGTTCCACCCTGTTGTGGTCATCTCTATTTGCCAGCCTGTTACGTGAGGGCAATTGCATAATCATTTAACAATAGTTTAGTTCCTTTTCCTCGTCTTCCAAAAACACTCACTCCCACATTCTAAAAACTATTTTTATCTCCTTTTACTGAATGACTGGTGAGAGCAAAGCACGACTCTTTCCTCCCATGGAAAATAACGCAACCAGCTGTGTCTCAGATATCATTAGCACCTTGTATGTTCAGGTCCCCGCTGATCAGAGACACCCTGTATCCTTGTCATGGCGATGCACAATGATGCAACAAGCCTATTCCACAGATGGATGACACAGATGGATATCCTCCCTCCCCACACCAACGCACCCCGATATTCACATTCACCACCTCAGAACTTCCCAGATACATGCTGTTTAGCCCGTTAGCGGGCCATATTAAGTGTTAAGAGACAGCCCATTAGCCCAGATTATGCGCCTATCACTTGGGATGAATTCATCAGACAATGACGTGTGCAAATAGCACTTAGCCGGAGCTCAAGGCTTGGATTACGCACATGCCACCCCCACAGGCTCACTGGAGAAGAATCCGAGTACTGTTTTCCTAACCACATTTTCAAATAAATGAATATAAGGACCATTTAGCCTCGATTCTCTCCTCAAGTGTAGTTAATTCCAGTTAACTTCAAAGATTCTATGTAGCTAGCATGTAATTTCATACTTAGATCAGATACTGAAGGAATGTTTGATCACGAGAGCGTGAATTTAGCTCACATTTAACTTGCGCTTCTGTTGTTTTTCATTTAGAGCTTAACAAAGCATCTCTGAACTGTGAACTCTCACGACTCATTCAATCATCTCACGTACTCGTTAGTTTTGCCACTTGTTTTCCTTCATTATTTCCCTGCTCTTCCGTTTTACGTTGTCCACTTTACAAGTGCATATCGATTTCTCTCTCAAGGAAACTAGGGGCTCACTGCCTATTCTTAAAACTCTCTCACTTTCATTAAAGAGACAATTTACCCAAAAAATTATCTCAGCAAAGCTACAACAAGGACACACACACACACACACACACACACACACACACACACAAACGGAATAGCATGCAAGTTGTATAGACTGCAACACACACACACACACACACACACACACACACACACACACACACACACACACACACACACACACACACACACACACACACACACAAACGGAATAGCATGCAAGTTGTATGGACTGCATTGACTGTTTTTTTTTTTTCATTCTACTTCTTTACCTACTTTAGAGCTTTCAGTTTACAGTTTCACCAGCTAGGACATTCTTCAATATATGAATATGAATAAAGAAAACATGAATTTTCTGTTCATACATAAACATTCAGTTGTGAACTTTATAATAATAATAATAATATTGCATTTTATTTAATGGCGCCTTTCAAAACACCCAAGGTCACCTCACAAGCAAGCAAAGATAAAAAATAAAATACAAATCACTACACAAGAAAAAAACACACAACAAACACTCTGCATATACAGATAAAGTGCAGTAAAGACTCAATAAAACATTATAAAAAGCCTGTATAAAAAGATATGTCTTAAGACGTGATTTAAAAGTCAGCAGGCAATCGCTGTTGCGAATATCAGGGGGAAGGGAGTTCCATAGGTGTGGGGCAACACAGCTAAAAGATCTGGCACCCATGGTAGTTAGTCGAATCCGAGGTACTACAAGAGAAATTGAAGATGAGGATCTGAGAATATGTGAAGGGGTGTAAACATGAAGAAGTTGAGTAAGATATTGGGGTGCAAGATTATGAAGTGCCTTGTAAGTAAGTAGCAAGATCTTGAATTCAACTCGATACTTTACTGGAAGCCAGTGCAATTGCTGAAGAACTGGAGAAATGTGCTCAGTAGAGGGTGTTCTAGAAAGAACACGAGCTGCAGAATTCTGAACCAACTGGAGCTTATGTAGCAATTTAGAGGGAACACCAGTGAGAAGGGCATTACAGTAGTCTATACGTGAAGTGACTAGTGCGTGAACAAGAACTGCTGTATTATTGGTTGAGAGAAAGGGACGGAGACGGTTAATATTACGAAAGTGGAAATATGCAGTCTGCGTGATATTATTAATTTGAGTTTCAAAAGATAGTGTGCTATCCATGATAACACCCAAACTTTTAACCTGAGAGGAAGGACAGATTGCATTATTGTCAATGTACAAGGAAAAACAATTAGATTTAGACAAAACAGATCTAGTGCCAACAAGTAGGGCCTCAGTTTTGTTCCAATTTAACTTCAGGAAGTTAGCTGAAAGCCAATCTTTAATTTCAGCTAAACAGCTGGACAAAGATGGTGGAGGAAAAGAACCAGTGGGTTTGGCAGACAGGTAAAGTTGGGTGTCATCCGCATAACAATGAAAATGAATACCATGTTTCCTCAAAATGTAACCAAGAGGGAGTATATAAATAATGAAAAGAAGCAGGCCCAAAACAGAACCGTGGGGAACACCAGTGGTGACTGTAGATGTTCTTGATCTTAAACATTTGAATTGAATACACTGAGTGCGTCCAGAAAGATACGACATAAACCAAGACAGAGGAGTGCCAGTAATCCCAATAGAAGCTAACCTGTCGAGAAGTATCTTATGTGAGACAGTATCAAAGGCAGCACTCAAGTCAAGAAGGACAAGTATGGTTAAAAGCCCAGAGTCAGCTGCCAGCAACAGATCATTGGTTATTCTGACAAGAGCAGTCTCAGTGCTATGGTGGGGACGAAAACCAGATTGAAATTGTTCATACAAATTATTATTAGAGAGATGTTCATGAATTTAAATTGCAATACACTTTTCCACTATCTTAGAAATAAACGGTAAATTTGAAATTGGACAAAAATTATCAAAGTTAAATGGATCAGCCCCTGGTTTCTTAAGTATGGGAGTAATAATAGCAGATTTAAGAGATGGAGGTACAGAACCAGAAACAAGTGAAGCGTGTGCAAAACACAGAATTCATTAATGTGTAGGGCCAAAGATTTGTCATTCAAAAGGTTTGAGTGAATTTCAGATGTTGTTTAGGGGAAGGGAATGTGTTAAAGTGATGAGAACTCACATTGGAACATGATAAACAGTTGATGTATCACAGCTCTGCAGTGATTAAACCTATATGGTATTCTTTCTTTTAAGTCAAATTAGCCAGAGGTATTGCATGTAATAGCCACTGAAGTGCCAATATATCAAGATACACAGTCTCAAAAGAAATTTTAGACACTTGAGCCACATTTAAAAGCATCTCTCTCTCTCTCACACACACACACTGACCACGTACATACTGACCAATTGGTTAAAAGTAATTACAAAAAAAAAAAAAAACATTTGAAAGCCTCTCATTTTGGCAAATATATTTCCTCTTGTATTTCTGCTGTTAACATTTTGATAACACTTTATATTAAGGTGGCCTTGTTACACATGTTACATGTGATACTTACTATTATAATAACAATTAGTTATGTATAATTACATGCAAGTAACCCTAAACCAAAACCTTATCCTAACCCTAACCATATAGTAAGTACATGTAGTTAATTAATATTACTCAGTATCTAAATGTATAAATTCACTCTAACAAGGACACCTTAAAATTAAGTGTAACCAAAATTTTTATTGATAGAAACATGGGAATGTTGATAAATGATTCGTTTTGTGATTCTATAAGATTTTGATTCTGAATGTTTTTTGATTCTGAATGAAATGGAAAAATAAATAAGAAATGTGTTTTTAGCATTTTTATGTGTTATTAGTGTAGTAAGTGTATTGTTTTATATATATATTAAATTAAATAACTGTAATTCATTGAGAACTTCTGCACTAAAAATATAATGTATGTTATGTAGATGTGTAACTGCTCAAAGGTTTACAAAATGTCTTTGTGCATACTTGATTATGACCCTTGTAATTATCAATTCATGAGCAGCAAACATGAACATTCTTGCAGCCAGTATGAATGTCTTTTTCTATATAGTAAAGACCATCTTCAAACCTGGCAGAAATTATTCAGCAGAAATGCTCCTTATGACATACTAAATATTCCCACCTCTTAAACAGCGTTGCTGACTAAGTTCACTAAAAATCCCCTCACAGACAGGAAGTTAGAAGATCGGTTACAGTTACTTCCTGTGGTTGAGTTTTAAAAAACATTTTAGGTTTAGGACTGAGAGAAAGAAAGAGAAAAGGAACTGATAGACAAAGATTGACGTTGTTATGAAACTATGGTGAAGTTGAGAAAGGAGCAAAGTTTGCTTATATCAAATCAAATGAATGCAAGTAGCTCAAAGGTCGAGTTTCATACTGACTGTCTGACGTGAACTGCGGTATGTCAGTATCTGTGAATGAGCTGTGTCTGCATGCACACCACTTATAATAACTCATAACAATAGTTTGACATCATAGAAATTATTTACCTTGGTGTTTACATCTTTACTTGTGGTATTTGCATCTCTCTTTTTCCATGAAAAAAAAAACTCCTCATGTAACCCAATATCTTGGGTTATATGATATCTGTATATTTGATATCGCTATATAATATCTGAATAATATTTTCTGTGTTTCTTACAGTGAAGACCATTTTTAATCCAGCTCCAGCTATTGTGGACCTGTGTTCTGATTTCTTCAAAGCATCTGACGTTTTCTGCTGCAATGAGTCTGAGGTGAAAAACAATATCAGTCACATTGCATCAATAAACAAACAGATTTTTACAATTTGCTGCTATGGTTCTGAGTGGTTGCCAGGGTGTTGCTATGCTAAGGTGTTCAGAGTGATTTTAGTGAGTTGCTAGTGTGTTGCCATTTCAAAATAAAAGAAGTCATTATAAAGTAATAAATGAACATTATTATTATCCAAAAAGCAGTTTGACATTAATTTTGAACCCAAATTGTATTTTAACTGCATTCACCTGTATAACCTATTTTCTAAACAGGTCTTCAGGTTCACTGAAAAAAGCTTACTAGAGCAAAACAAGCTCAGTTATCTTGCCTGGTCATGACCTGCATACTAGAAACAAAATACAACAGCCCAAAAAGTCACCTACCTGCCAAGTTGGCTGTTGTGTCTTACAGTAACTGTTATGTTTGGGGCCGCCCTCTTTCACATCGTGGCAGGGCGAGATGACAGACAAGGGATTGGATTGATGGGAAACAGTAAAGTTAAAACGGCCACGACCAGGCAGGCAGATGCACAGATGGTGTGTCAGTGTGGCCTGGGGCGAAAGCTCCAGCATTACTCAGAGATTGAACCAGAGTGCTCCGTCAGGGCAGCTTTGATGTGGCTGGGAGGTTGGAGGGGGGAAAATGTACAGGTGGGACTTAAAAGTGAGAGCCCTCAGTACAAATCAACCCCTTAGATTCAGCCCTCGTCCCAGCGCACACATTTGCATACCCACTTGGCTCTCACCCGACGACTTCAGTTGCAAGAGTGAACGATGAATCATCAGCAGTTTACAGAAGCAGATAACCACACATTGATGAGCAATGTCTGCACTTTTCTGTTTTGGCAGCCAGCTAGGAAAGATTGATGGCAAAGCTTAGAGTACACAAATACAAAGGGGATAGTTATTGCCCTGATCTTTCAGTACGATCTCCTCTCTTTTGGTGGGCTTGAGTTGGGGCTATCCTTCACACCTGCACCATACACTTCTTCATACCCTCTGTTATTCGTGGAGGACATCATATATGGTTTATGTCCATTCTTTTCCATGTATTCTTAACCACTGATCTTCAGCCAGTTCTGTGTAGTCACATGAAGTGGTACATAATGAAAAATGATAGGCAGTAACTTTTGCGGCAACGAACTTCACTAATCAAAAGCAAAAACTTTCTTCACCTCTGAAAAGAGCATTTTTTGCATTCCCTGTAATTTTTCTCTCCATTCCCAATTTGTATAATGTAATACAATGTAATAATGTAACTACATTATCCATGTTTCATGATACAAACCATTCCTGATGGATAAAATTGAGTCCGGCCTCAGTTTCAAAATAAAATATGTCCAGTTACTTAGATATTACTATTTCATATTAAGGTAACACTTTATTTTAAGGTGTCTGTTACACGTTACATGTACTTACTATTATAATAACAATAAATTATGATTAATTACATGCAAGTAACCCTAAGCCAAACCCTAATCCTAACCCTAACCATATAGTAAGTACATGTAGTTAATTAATATTAATCAGTACTTAAATGTATATTTACACTGTAACAACTAAACCTTAAAATAAAGTGTAACCCATAATAAATTTAACCCATGTTGTTATTTAGTTATCTAGCTATGTCAACAGTTTAACCAACTTTAACATTTTACAATCAGGCTACATTTGTTAATACACTGAACAAAATTATAAACGCAACACTTTTGTTTTTGCCCCCATTTTTCATGAGCTGAACTCAAAGATCTAAGACCTTTTCTATGTACACAAAAGGCCTATTTCTCTCAAATATTGTTCACAAATCTGTCTAAATCTGTGTTAGTGAGCACTTCTCCTTTGCCGAGATAATCCATCCACCTCACAGGTGCGGCATATCAAGATCTAATCATGCTGATTAGACAGCATGATTATTGCACAGGTGTGCCTTAGGCTGGCCACAATAAAAGGCCACTCTAAAATG
>NW_015548419.1:257617-276825 GCF_001515605.1 Sinocyclocheilus anshuiensis
AGATCCTGAGGCCCATTGTTGTGCCATTCATCCACGACCATCACCTCATGTTGCAGCATGATAATGCATGGCCCCATGTTGCAAGGATCTGTACACGATTCCTGGAAGCTGAAAACATCCCAGTTCTTGCATGGTCAGCATACTCACCGGAGTTTGTTTGGGATGCTCTGGATCGGCGTATACGACAGCGTGTTCCAGTTCCTGCCAATATCCAGCAACTTCGCACAGCCATTGAAGAGAAGTGGACCAACATTCCAAAGGCCTAAATCAACAACCTGATCAACTCTATGCGAAGGAGATGTGTTGCACTGCGTGAGGCAAATGGTGGTCACACCAGATACTGACTGGTTTTCGGACCCCCCCGGATCCCCCAATACAATAAAACTGCACATTTTAGAGTGGCCTTTTATTGTGGCCAGCCTAAGGCACACCTGTGCAATAATCATGCTGTCTAATCAGCATCTTGATATGCCACACCTGTGAGGTGGATGGATTATCTCGGCAAAGGAGAAGTGCTCACTAACACAGATTTAGACAGATTTGTGAACAATATTTGAGAGAAATAGGCCTTTTGTGTACATAGAAAAAGTCTTAGATCTTTGAATTCAGCTCATGAAAAATGGGGGCAAAAACAAAAGTGTTGCGTTTATAATTTTGTTCAGTGTATAAATAACGCACTGGGTGTCATGAACTTACAATGAACAACAATTTATTATATCAGTCAAGGTTAATGATCATTTAACAATTAATGCTATTGTTTTTTGTTAATTCGTGTTTGCTGATAATATGTATTAACTAATATCAAATGTATTCAACCTGAAAATAAATTAACTTTAACCTAGATTTCTAAATGCTGTATCATTCGATCATTGTTAGTTCATGATAACTTATGCATGAACTGATGTTGTAATGTTGTGTTTGTATCAACTTTAGTTATACTCAGATTCTCCTTAAACTGTCACTCAGCTATATCAGTAGTTGATCTGCAAATGTAAACTGTTAAATTATGCTAATGAATGCTGTTGCACAACTCGCATCTATGCTGAGACACAACCTTGCATTGCTTTCTAAATTTTGCACTGACACATTTCAGAAAGCAACTACACATGAAATCAAGTTGTTGTTTTTTTTTTGACATATAGTATGTTTCTGGCAATGGTAATTTAAACAGATTAGCACAGTTGCAGATTAGCTATTAGCATAAATGTGACTGTTTTCTCATTATCTTGTGGTGTTCCTCTTAGGCAGAGCTGTTGACGGGTATGTCTGTTACCTCAGTGGAGGATGCCAGTCAAGTAGGCCTGGAGCTGCTAAACAAAGGTTGTGGTTCGGTCATTGTCACCTTGGGGCCACAGGGCTGTGTGGTGTGTCAGCCCACAAACACGGCACCTAAACACATTCCCACCACCGCGGTGACTGCTGCGGATACCACGGTAAGACTGCAGTTGTTGTAGTTGCAGGTATTTGTAGTACAGAGACAATACATTAGCTTTGTTGAGTCTATAAAAGTGTTGTTTTTGATAAAAGTGCTGTCTGGCAGATTTATAAACTAGGGTATGTATTAGATAACAGTTCAAGAAAATCAGAACATTGCACGCCTAATCCTCCTTTTTATGGAGCAAACTGTGATTTAAAACTGTTCAGGCACTTGAAGTATGAAGGAGAAGAAATTCATCATGCGGCATATTGAGTTAGTTATCTGCAGCAGACATTTCTGGCTCTCAAAGCCTGTGACTCACCACACACTACTTTCTGGGTAGGTTCTCTAACACTTTATTCTTTGTTATAACAGCACGCCCCATTCATTCGGTTAGTCTCACAAAGAAACTTTAACTTAGATATCAGGTCTATTTTGCAATTTATTCTGACCAAGAACTGCCTACTTAGATAGGAAGAGGCTCACAAACTTGCAAACCAACCACACTTTTCCTGTAGACTGTTAAAAAGAGTGGCATCCCATTGGACATTCTACAGTCTAAGTGATTTGTTTCATTGATGATACAGAATGGAAATAGAAAATGTATCTTTTTTAAAATATTTTAGACGTGACTCTTAAAACAAAGAATACAAATTTGTGCCTAAGGATATTGCAACATAACTGCCTTCGAGTGTCTTAAATGCCAAAAACATAACCAGACGTTAAATTGGGATTTGCTAAATTGGGCGCTCTATGGTATCGAGCTTATATGTCCTAAAACAAGGACGCATTTTGGTTTTAGGTTTGATGAAAGGTTTTGATCCACTTCAAATGTTGAATTTCACTTCAAATGTCAGATTCTTTTAAATATATTTGAATATACAAACAAGAAATGATGAAAATCTGAAATTAGAACGCCAGTGCCAGGGAGTGAGCATTTAATGAGTGAGTCATTGAGTCATTCATTCAAACGATTCGTTCAAACGGCAGATTCATCAGATGTTTATGCGTGGGCATGAATGAAACTTTGATTCAACCGATTCGTTCAAAACACAGAATCAATCAGCAATGAATCGGCTGGTTGCTGTGAGATGCGCTGTGTTTCCGCCTAAGTGACCTAATATTATTGTATTTGCTTATTGAACTGTTTATAGAACTATTAAACAGTCGTAATGGTGAAAACGTTGTGTGATGTTGCCTAACTAACTGCATTTTAAATATAACAACTTACCATTTTGAATTTTTACCTCAGGATGCTGAGTTTCTTAGTGTTGCGCATTTTGATTTCTCCTGGAGAGGCTGCGTGAGCCTCGCCTCAGCAATAGATGCATAATATACAGTAGCTATATCCACCATTCTCCACTTACTCTAAATGTAATAAAATCAGAATAATACTTGCGTTTTGGTGTTTACATAGTTATTTTTGGTTACTGATGTTTTAATCATGTTACTTGTCTGGCGTTAATGAAGCGTTAATGACGAGTCTATGTGCCGGTGTTGTGCCGAATTCTGCACCCCTGCCAGATTATGCACCCCCTCGTTGAAGTCGCTACCTGATTGCTTAATCCCAACCCCACCCCTAATCCTAACCCCTCCGCCACACCTAACCCTAAACCTACCAATACTAGGGGGTGCATAATCTGGCAGGGTGCAAATTTCGGCACTACACCGGGGCTCAGCCCCGGACGGCCCCGGCCCAATTTAAACCCTGTTTATAACAGCTATTGATAACAACACCCATGCACCACTCAGACTGGGTAGACCTTATAATATACAACAGATAGTGTGTGAACGGTCTATTCGTGGTCCACCTGAAGCTAAAACTATGACACAGTATCTGAGAAGACCAGATGTTTGTATACCCCTACAAATTGGTCATGCCACTACAGTCATGAGTGAAAGCTAATTAGTCATCATTCATAATGTGCCCATACCATATGATCCACAAGCATGATTCATAGTTGAAGTAGTATGTTTTGAACAGTAGTAATGTTAAACACAATTTATGCATCATTTGGAACATTTGAATTGACATTTTCATTCACCTAGTATGATTCTGCTGTGGGCTTTAATGACATGAGAAATGAAAAAAAAAAAGAGAACTAAGCATTTCTTGGAGTTTCACGTCATTTCTTACTAAAACATCTGATTGTTGTCAGAAGTTCAGTCTGGAGTTCTACGTATATGTTAATTTAATATGGCTACTTATTTGCCTCTGACATCATTGTCTCTGATGAAGTCTGACATCAACCTTAATGTTAATTTTGGATGTGGTTTTTCTGGTTTCTCTTCTGATTGTAATCTCTGAAGCGGCTTACTCATTTCACACCTGGATTCGCTAATTCTGGCGTCATCATAACTCATATTTCCTGTTTATTTTATTGCTCTCTAAATGTCTGGAACACCTAGTGAGTCTTGTGAAGAACAACAAGATCAATCATTAGTCACATATTAGAATGCGTCAAGCCAGAAAGAAAAGTGGACACATCGTGATGCAAGTTAAGTGATAAATATGTCCCGTCAGTGATCAAAACTGGCCAAAAAAGGTTCTCTGGTCTTTATTTTTATTATTCTTTGGATTAGAAACTGTCTTGCAATTCATATAGACTGCATTTCAGTTCTCTTTTTTTAACCACGTCTTTCATGGACTAAAAAGCAAATTTGCAACTTCGTCCCACTCCTACTTGTTAGCATGACGTGCAGACCACCATCGGTCTATGTATCTAAAATTCTAAGAAAAGGAGATTTATTTGGAGAAGTTCTCAGACATAAATGGGGATTTTCTTTATTTTATAAACCCTGTAGTTTTAAGCAAAATGAAGCAGTGGATTCACAGCAAGATTCATGTGAGACCACATCCATCTCTTTTAGTCAAGGATTCTTCTGCAAATCACTGCACAGTCATACAGAAAGATAGCAGTGAACTCAACGGACTTCTCTCTGGTGATGTACCTCTGTCAAATGATTTAGTTTGCTTTAAACCCTCAGTTAACCCCTGCAAGCTCGCATTCATTTTTGATTGAAACATATGTCAAAAAATAGTATTAATTATAGTAGCAGAACATCAGTTGTGAGGAAGGTTTGCAAATTACAAATTCACTGCTGTGATAAGTTATGTTTTCATGTCTTTTTTCTGCAAGCTTTTTCATTTCCAACAACTTCAGTTATGTGCAATAATCACTTGCACATTTGCAAGACTGTAATACCAAGCATCAGCTACTTATTTTTATGGATTATTTACAGTACATACAAGATTTTGTAAGTGGCACATAGTAATGTAAGCGTTACATGAACAAGGCTAGGACATTTTAACGAAGTTAAAAGTTAAAGTTGTAAAGTAGTTTAATCTTCTACTACTTTACTACTAAAATGCATTTGAACAAAGCTTAAAAAAGGAGGAAATGAAAATCAAAGCCATGTGGTGCAACTGACGTGCAAAAAAAACAAACAAACACTGAAAACAGGAAATGATATTAAAAGAGAGGACCCCTGCAGACCCTTATGAGTATGTGGTCAAAGTCAATAAGGTCAATAAGCATCTTCAAATTTCAGGTAATTTGACAAGCCAATGCTACTTCAGGTTGTAATACTGTATGTCAAAAAACTGATAATACTACTTAGGATGTGTAAGGTGTTGTTATTTTTTACTTCATAATTATACCATATGGCATTATTTAAAATGTTTTTTAATTAAATTGATTTTTTTTTTTTTTTATTCTTTTCTAGAATTGCCAAACCATACTGTTTAGTTAGTGTTTTTCTCATCATTTGCAACATTTGTATGTGTATACATATGTATGTTTTTTTACTTCGCTCAGAGTGATGAAAGCATTTAAATATTTTATTTTGTCTGATCTTTAACCACAACACACTCATAACATATCTCTCATAAACTCACACATATAGAACACAGACATCCAATCTCATCAGATTAGGCTGCCCCTGGCTCCCCTGCCCTCTCTGGGTGACTCAGTGCTTAGCAGTGATCCACTCAGCGGGAGTCCGCCTGGCTGTGGTCTCCACGTGGCGGTCGGCCTGTTCCCGCGCACTTTGATGACCCATAAATCATGAGTTGTTTAACTCTTTTGGATGCTCTGATCCCTCTTCCAGTAACTCTGGGATGCTCTGTTCTTTCCCCACTTGTTAAAAACCAGGAGGAGGGAATGGGGCAAAGTGCCAGATTTTATCTCAACGACTAGACAGGAGCAAGGCATGTTTCCATCAGTTTATTCTCAAAGAATGATGGCATGTCACTTTTTAAAAATAAACTTTTTTGTGGTTATTTGGTCTACCAGCAGTCCAAAAAAAGAACTGTTGTCATCTTTATAACAGTATGTGGCAATTGTGTTTATTTGTGACGACTATCTTTGGTCATTAAAGTGCATTAAATAGACGGTTAAAGTGTTTACCATGCTTTTCTCCAAGCATAGTGGTGTGAGTCACGAAGCCCAGCGATGCTCTGTGCTCCTTGGCCTGAATCCAGTGTTTTCTGCAGTGTCACCAAATCTCACTATTTCATACTAAACAACCCCTTGTTGTTCAGAGAATAGGCATGGAATTGCCTCAGCTCTGGTATTGCATGACTTGAATTCTGTCTTTTTGTTTATGTGGCTCAGTTTGCACCGCAGCTCATAAGCAACTACTTAGCAACCAATGGTTTGGGACAGAAATGAGAATATTCCAAAAATATAGTCTATTTTAGGGTGACCATACGTGCCATTTTCCCAGGACGTGTCCTGGCCAGGATTTCTATATTGCCTAAAATATCTAGGTTTTGGCTTTGTTTGCGTGTGCAAACCGATCGGTGTATGACATCAAAATACCATACAGACGGTTCCTTATGCTTTCAAAATGCTCTCGAGGTATTTTGATGTCATACACTGATCGGTCTGCACACGCAAACAAAGCCAAAACCTAGATATTTTAGGCAATATAGAAATCCTGGCCAGGGAAAATGGCACGTTTGGTCACCCTAGTCTATTTGTAACTTTTTAAGCTAAATGCACACTGGTCAACTTGAAACACCTTGATAACAGGATGTCACAATCTGTTGTTGCTGAAAGTACTACATTTGGGTCTGTCACACTTTAGATGTGAAAGAGGGGTAATCTTTTAAACATGGATTCTGTCACTTACTGAACCAAAAGACAATAAGTTCGCAGAAATCACCTAGACGTCATGGTCAACAATTGGTGTCTTGGTGTAGCATTGACAATATACTTCTTTGTGTTTGCTGAGGAAAAAAAGAAGAGGATGCCACAAAAACGTTTTGACTAAATCATTCATTGGGTTGTAGACATTATGGCTGGTCAGTTCTTCAGCATGCATTTGAAGCGGAAAGAAGTTACGTGTTCACAACTGCTAGCTCATTGGTCATGGCAAGGCCATGAGAGACCGCCCATCAACAGCCACTTAGAATTCTCAAATATTTGTCATTCCCAGTGGTTGCAAAGAGAGATGGGCTGCTAGATGAGTGAGTGGGACTGCCAGATTCATGTTTGTTGTTGTTGTTTGAGCGCATGAAAATTAATGAAAAAAGATGTGGGGGTCGCTAACTTTAACAACTTTTTATTTAGCATCTGACTCCCTTAAGGGGACATTACGCACATCTCAAAGGGATTGTACCATTGTGTCCTCAAGATAAAGGAACCCTTTCTTATGGACTAGAAGCAGTCTCAAGTTAAAAGGATCTTTTGTCAGTCTTTACAGCTTCACATCAGCTAGACACCCCTTCTGTGATCAAAAGCCGTGTGGTATGGCATTACATGAAAAGCACGGCAGACACTATTGCAAATCTGGAAAGGCAAATAAGTAAGTAGTTTTCCTCTGTGTGGCTACCCACCTATTCTATGATCATTCCCTTTCTTCCATAAATCTTACGAAGGCCTTCATATATTTAACACTGACCAAAGAAAGTGATTCTATCTGTAGGCTACGTGTGTGTTCACTGAGACCAAGTTCTCTAACCTACAGCACACTCAGTTCAGATGAACTGTGGGTGGCCTGTGCTCTTGCATTTGGAGGTCAACCCAATTCCAGAACCTTGCCTTCAAGCCAGACAACACGGCTTGTAGTTGTTTCAGACAATCACAATCAGCCAATCTTCACCTCTATGAAAAGAGCCATAGAGGACCCACCACAGGGATCTTTACAGGAGAAGGTGGTGGGTATTTACCGGAAAGCACTGCATGCCTCCAACCGACATTGATGTCATCACACCAAGAGACTGTAAATGAAACCCACAAAGAAGAACCCACACTAAGCCACATTGGACAGCAGCCATTCTTTTGAGGGAAACTATATCTCCTAGCAACATGTACCATGGTGACACAAGATGACCACTTAGACCCCCAAGTGTGTTTCTAAAAGATTAAAGATTTGACCATCAACAAACACTGAAGGTTGTACTGTATATCTCTTGGAATACCATTAGGGTTGCCTTCAAAAACACTCTTTAAGGTACACCAACCTTTTGGAAATCTGATGGCTTGTGATCAGGAACAGAATAACAGTGTTTGTTAGGCTGTCTTTATGTTTTGACTTTGTGCATCCCACCCACTGGTCATTCACTCAGTAACCTCAGATGGACGTTTTTGGCATTGAAGTTTTGAATGCCATCTTGATCACATCATCTGTGAATCATCCACTCCTTCCATTGTTTTTGGAGACTTTTACTGTATTTAACCAGTGGACTTGCAGATGTACATTGTTGTTGTGATAAAATGTTGTTCTAACTGTGGTGACCATCCGGTTTTCCCAAGCTTTTACTCCACTGGTCAAAATCATGGGCTACCACCAAATTAAATGTTAGTTTAGTATATCACATTGACAACTGATTTCAGCAGGCATTCGGAATCAGTTGCATTAATTTCCTTGTTTGCATATTTTCCACAGGAACACTGGTTTTATTGTGCAGAATTCATCTATATTCCACAAAAAAAGACAAACTTGTCTTTGTTATCCTCACTGAACCAACTTCTTTCTTGGATGATGTGACCAATTCCTTTTATATTTCTGCCCCACCCCTTTACTGATTCTACCCACATAGCTCTATTCTGTCAGGACCTACTTTTCTTCTTCTATTTCACTTCCAATGGACAGTCAAGTCCCTGTCTACATTTTTCTTTTCAATTCAAGTCCTTCAAATTACAGAAAAAATTTTGTTGTAAACACCGTTTAAAATTTTTGATTTACAATTGTGTATTGTTTCACAGTTTGTTGTAGTGCTGTAATGTTAAACAAGTTGCAGTCTTTGACTGACCACATCTAATAGTTTTGTCATATGATTGACTGACAGCTCTATATAACATTTACCAGAATGTGTCTGGGACTGTTTGGAAGCTACTGGGAGGAGCAGTAGTTGTCACCACTGATGCTTCAGACAAATGTTGTTAGATGTCAGTCTTACTTGCAAAGTCTAATCATGCGGCCTGTAAAGACAAAAGCTGCCCTTTTATAAGTGATTGATCATTTTTTTCAATGAAGAACTGGAAAACTTTGTTGTTTTTGCATCATGTTGTTGAAGTAAACAAAGTTAGTTTTTTAAGTTCTTTTTTACACTCTTCACAAACTTTTTTAAATACAGGTCATTCACACTGACTGTTCTGCAGCAACTAGAAGTAATACATTTTTACTGGCAGTTGGTGATACAATGTGGTAGTGCCAAAGTTCAGAAAATCTGAAAATTTACTGGAAACAAAACAGCATATTTGATGGCAATGGAGCTGATCATTCATTATGTTAATTTTTAGGCCATTCTTGTAGGTTTTTAGAATGGCAGTTTTAGATTTACGAGTCTTAAGGTCTGTGGTTAACATTACTTACACCGTTTGTTCAACAACATTCATTTTATAGTCATACCTCATGTAAATTTCAAAGATGCTTTGTTGTTGTTGTCATTTTTATGCAAGTTGCTAAAAGGACTGCAACAGTTGTCCAATTCATAAATCAAGTAAACTCATAGCCTTGTGCTATTGTCCTTATTTAGCATTCTAACACAGCGGCAGCAAAATTGATAGTTTAAGGTTAATGTTAACCATCTTTCCTTAAAAAATATAAGTAAATAAATAAATCCCAGGAGACTACAAACTGAAGTGCTCTATGTATAGTTGTGCTGCCCACCCATACATTTAATAGTAAGAACAGCTACTATGGCCAACCTGACAACCTCTAGCAATAAGAGCACCATTCCATCTTATTGGAGTAATAGAGGTGGGTGGAAGGTTTCATCTGAACAAGGTGGAGACATTACCTAAATGTAATGAGAATTTTTTTTCCAGAACTTTCCTCATGACCACACCATATGTCCAAATGCAGATGTTCTTCCATTTACCCAAACAGACAAAATGCATGACTTAAGCCAAACTGGGCAAAGGTGGACTGTGATCATTTTGTAATGGATTCTTGTCTGCATAGTTCACTTCATTCAGTCATCAATCAGTAGGGGATTGCAGACAACTGTGGCCTATGGCCTTGTGGCTATATGGAGGAGACCGAAGGGACAGTCAGTGGTGTGTAATAAAGATTGATGGTTAAGAGGCGGGCCATTGAGATGAGTAATCTGGTAGACTTGTGAGAACCAGTGACAGGGCGATCTGCAGTTAAATCTGAGCACATCACTACATTCTTCTGTGCTTTCTCATCATAAATTCAACACCCGACATCACCCCTCCCCCCTGATCCCAGTCTACCCCCTGCAGGCATGGTAAAACATGCCAGTGTCCTTATCAATTTCATACAAGTGGAGATAAAATTAAAAAAGACAGCTTAGAGTGTATTTCTGATAACTCTGGGGGGAAAATGTCCCTTTAAAAAGAAATAAAAATTTGACCCCTTGATCAGTTTAAAATATGCGCATATATATATATATATATATATATAGCGAGAGAGAGAGAGAAATTCAGATGGATTCTGATCAAATTCAGTTATTTAAAATGATAATTCACAATATTAATGTTTTTACTGTAGTTAATTGAATAGATTGAGCATAGGAGCCTTGAATTGAATCAAGCCTTTTTTTAGCATAGGAGGCTTCTTTCAAAAAAAAAAATCAGTTTTTGTTACCAACACACACACACACACACACACATTTATATGTATATAAACTAACAAATACATGGTTGCGGTTAATTATTTAAAAAATAAAAAGATTTAGGCACTTTCTTTTTTTTTTTTTTTTTTTTCATAATGCATCAAATGTTGTACTGTCGAGTTTGAGTCAGGATATGATTTGGACTTGTTGTCAAGCTACATTAGATTCACCCAAAAATAAACATTCACAGAGTATACTGAAATTAAGTAGGAGAGCAAACAAAAATGCCCACACACAAAAATAATGTCACGCTGCATGTCTCAGCAAGTGCTCAACTCACAACAGAAGACCTTCACAAAGACTTTCGAGGCAGAAGGCGACCCTACATCACTGACAGAGGTCAAGAAAAGCTTAAAGCATGCGTGTTGTTTCACTCTGACCCTTGTGACCTGTGCCCAAGTCAGCATCTACAGACTTACTCACATGCCTTGCACAACGGCAAACACACATGACTCAGCACACAAATAGAGAATTAAAGTCATGTCGTCACCATTAAATATTATCACGAGCAATTGGTAGTTCAATATTTATTTTAAGATTGACTCAATAAAATTTGTACATTTTGGTGCCATTTGTTTCCCAGATTTGTTTTACAAGTTACAACCTTTGGACGTACTGGCATTGACAAGTATGACGGCACCCCCTGCTGTCATATTTGTTTCTCCAAGTTGTGATGCAAAGTTCAGTGTTCTTCTCTTCCGCATTATAAGCATTAATCTAAATGCCACAAACTGAACTGGAAATATTTCTTAACAGGGAGCAGGCGACAGCTTCACTGGTGCTCTGGCTTTCTACATGGCCCATTATCCCACAATGCCGCTGGAAGAGATGGCCAGGAGAGCCAACCTTGTCGCAGCCGTGTCTGTACAAACTGTCGGCACTCAAACGTCTTTTCCATTTCAGAAGGATCTGCCAACTGAACTGTTCTGAAGGTGACCCTTGGCTTCAAAACAACACCATTAATCTGTGCACAGTGTCCACAGAATTATTGTTTGTATAATAAACAATACCATGTACTGGAGAATTCCAGATAATGTAATTTCCTGGCATTTATTTGTAAATGACGTGATATATAATGTTTAAATATGTCTGAAAATAAAATAAAACCATGTCAATTTATGTAATAAAGTACAAACGGCAAATTAACTGCTATTATTTTTTTTAAACAATTATGAAAAAAAAAATTCTGCTAAACACATTTTGTAGGATAATTATTCCAACAAATCCACTTCAGCCTAAAGCAATCTGTGATTGAGTAGGTGGTTCATTGTTTGCAGTAGGTCAAAATTCTGACTTGGTACAAAAAAGAAAACAAAAGAACCAAACAAATCCAACATAATACACTTACTGTAATGGCCTTAACAGCACATTATCCTGACAGGATGTACAGCTCATTTCTGGTCTCATTAGACCAGTCATCCACAGCTGCAGTGATGCAGGGTCTTTACTTTGATGTAAATCTTCTTCCTTCATAGTTGTTTAATGACACTTGCATATGCTGGATGTTGATCAATCATCACAGTTGTTTTACGCTGATAACACTTCAAAAAGTCAATTTTCTCAGCCCATTTTTTAAAGAGATCGTATCTTCCTCTTCTCAATGAACAGAACATGTTTGTTCACTGTGGAGAGCAATGAAGAGGAAAACATTAAAACATTAACTGAAATATGAACAGAAAAAAAAACACATTAAAAACATTAATAAAGCGATCTATTTTAAAGACCCCACAAAATGGTAAAAAAAAACTATTTTGTGTTGTTTTAAAGTTGGAGCACAACATATCGAAGGTATATTTTGTCATCATCGTTTAGGAGTACACAACCTCAGTGGTTTTCAAGCTTGCATCCACAGAACACTTGAGAGAAAAAGATTTTATAAAATGTATTTTGCATCTTAAATTAAAGTGCCCTTATTATGGGTAATGAAAGGTTCATATTTTGGATTTGGGAGTCCCCAACAACAGGCTGACATGCATGCAAGGTCAAAAAACACTTTCACTGTCTTATATGTATTTATTTTTTACCTTACTTGCTCAACGACTCCCAAACGATTCGCTCAACGATTCGTTTTTCCAAACCCCTCCTTTGCGTGACGCTAATCTGCCGTGATTGTTCCGATTGGTTGATTTCATTTCTGTTTCATCATGTCTATAATGCCTGATAAAGCAGCGTTTGTGAGCGCAGTGCTGCTTTGTTTACAGCGTTACCGGGGAAACCACTATTTTTACCGCTCCAAAAGCTACACCTAGTGGCAAAGAATAAATTTGCATTTTCATTCAGACCAATGCGAAAAGACCAACAAGTGGGTGGGCAATATGCTAATGTTTCAAGTTGATGTCAACATGAAGCGGCTTGGGATTCGTTTTAAAAACGACTCGTTTCAATGATTCAGAGTCGACTCTTTCTTTTGAGAGACAATAACTTTATACACGATGCACTTTCAGATTTAAAACTTTGCAGGATGTTTTCATTCACTTAGAGCTGTGTTACACACTGTGTGAAAGGCAATTTTCAAAAATCCATAATAGGGGCACTTTAATATATTTATTAAATGTGTGTAAGACAATATTTAAAGTCCTCATGAAATCTAAATTTACAATATTTATTTTGTTAGCGCACATTGTTAGTCTTAAGGTGAACAATTAATCCGGGCAAATTAATCCACTGAAAAAAAAATCTTTCATCAAAATCTGATCATTTGCTTCTGATCTGGAATGGCATTCCTTCTCTGATGACGTCAGTTTGACGGCTCGGGCAGAATATGCTTAACCATGCCCTCTATGCAATATTCCGTTTCATTTGGAAATACATCACTATACTGAACTACAGTCGGCAGCAACGTCCGGTTCACTTGGACTTTAAAACATTTACCAAATATTATTACCTTGCCTTTCTGCTTTCTAAAAGGCACATTACGAGTTCACAATTATTTAGTCTATTGACAGTCCCAGAAAAAAGAAAAGAAAAACTAAACCTTCATGTGTTTGGAAAAATATTTAGGTGAAACTTTACAATAGATATCACAGGTTTAATTTGTTATTAACATTAGTTAATACATTAGCTAACATGAACTAGCAATGATCAATAGGCTACTTCTACAGCATTTATTAATTTTAGTCCATGTTAATTTTAAAAGTTACTAATACTTTTTAAAACAAAAGTTGTATTTGTTGATAACATTAATTAATGCACGGTGAACATGAACAAACAATGAACAATTATATATTTTTTTACAAATATCACCAAAAATAAATGAATCCTTTAAAATATATATTGCTCATTGTTATTCACTAATGTCAACAAATGAAAAGTCTTACCAATTGTTCATGTTAGACAGTGCACTAATGCTAACAGAAACAACTTTTGATTTTAAAATGTATTAATAATACTGAAATTAGCTAAATGAGATGAATTAAATAAAGTATATGTAGTGTTCATTTTAGGTTAACTGTAGCTAACCAATGTAACAATTGAAACGTTAATGTAAAGTGTTACCAATATTTATTTACAAGTGTTTGTTGTGACAGACATGCTCACTAGGGTATTAAAGCAATATTCTCGGTAAAACAACTGTAGAATGACATTTATTGCAAATATTAATTCAAAGGGTTCAGGTTTCTTTTAATAAAAAGGTTTCTGGTTTCTATCGATGCAATACAAAGTCAATGTTTTTCAATAGAAATAGATGTGAAATTATTATTATGATTATGTAATTTTTAAAATGTATAAAATAAATGTTTTATCACACACACAGTATAAAGAGGGTTTGTTTTTTGTTTTTTTTGGAAATCAATTCAGAGTTTGCCATTATACTTACAATGACAGAAAAAGTTCACCTCACCTATGGGGTCATGCTTTCGCAAAACCAGTTTGTCCCTCAATCGGCCCCTCTTCGTGTTAAAACCAGTAACCTGTGCCAGCTGCACTCACCATCTGAACCAGCAAAGTCCTGAAACACAAGAAGCCACAGGTAAATACAAAGCACTAACTTCAATGTGTCTGTCATAAAACAACAAGACATTAAACCAAGGAACAGGAACTATTTTTAAATCAAGTGTTTAACCAGACCTACCAGAATAAACTGTTAAGTTGTTAAAGTTAACAATTGTATAATGTTCAGCAACAGAACAAAAAGCAATATTAGACCGTGAAGTGTATTATTCTGTATGCTCTCCGTTTGAAATTTAAGAAATGTAATCATATACAAGAGCTCAACAAGGCAGCCGTGTGTCTTGCATATTAGTGCAGCACAGTTTATGTAAACAAGTGCAATGAAGATGTGGGAATACTCACTTAGATTTGCTCTTGGCAGCTAGATTGAGAAATAATTAAAGAGGAAGCAAAACAAAAAAGTAATTAGCACTGACATCTAACATTGTAATGAATAATATGATGCACGTATGTACGTGTTTATTAATACACAATCACCAAGTAACATCTAAAACAAATATTTGTGGTATATAGTAAAAAATATTTGAATTTCGACATTTTATTAATATGCAAATATTATACATTTATACATGAAACTACTGGCTAGTTATTAGCCTCTACTCAAAGCATCTGTTCTGCAGTCTAACGTTACACGTTTTGCCCGCAGTTATGCTGACAATGACGTTTTGTGGATATTTTTTGTAACATATTGTAGATATTATCATTATAGGTGTACTCACAGTTTACAGTAGTGAGAAACATTCTTATTCTTCTATAACAGTTCAGAAGTAACCACTCCGAAATGTCACATCGAGCTCCTCTGACTTGAAGTTTCCGGCTAAAGCGCCAATGCTTCTGGTGTCATGTGCGTCATCGGGACTTTGATGGAACTAAAGTAATTTCGCTTATGGGTTAGCTTGGTTCTACGTATTTTATGTATGTCTTTAACATGTGGATATGAAAGGTGAATATGTGAACATAAAAAGCTTATGAAAGAAAGAAAGAATGAATGAATGAATGATGTCACACTTAAAAATACTTAAAATAAATATTAATAAAAGTATTTTCATTTATATACTTTTAAGTCACTCAGATAGGGGGTGGCTAGGATATCACTAGATGAACCCCTTCTGCAAATACAATGAATTAAGTGTCTATAGGCAAAATATTAAAGGGGTCATATGATGCTGCTAAAAAGAACATTATTTTGTGTATTTGGTGTAATGAAATATGTTTATGCGGTTTTCTACTCCTGTGGCTTAGTGGTCGAGCATTGCATTAGCAGCGCAAAAGGTTGTGGGTTTGATTCCCAGGAAACACGCATACTGGTAAAAAATGTATAGCCTGAATGCACTGTAAGTTGCTTTTAAGAATCAGAATGAGCTTTATTGCCAGGTATGTTTTCAGATACGAGGAATTTGTTATCATGACAGAAGCTTCTGTGCAACAGAATGACAGCGACAGTACAAAAACACAGATAATAAAAGAAGAATAAAAAAATTAAA
Source organism: Sinocyclocheilus anshuiensis (assembly GCF_001515605.1). Lineage (NCBI taxonomy): Eukaryota > Metazoa > Chordata > Actinopteri > Cypriniformes > Cyprinidae > Sinocyclocheilus > Sinocyclocheilus anshuiensis. Next base: position 273,561 of record NW_015548419.1, read on the forward strand.
AATAGAACAAGTAAATAAGAAATAAAAATATATAAATTGAGAAGTACAACCTCTGCTGGGCCTTTTTAACAATGGAGTCAATGTGAACGTTCCACTTTAGGTCCTGAGAGATAGTGGTGCCCAGGAACCTGAATGACTCCACTGCAGTCACAGTGCTGTCCATGATGGTGAGTGGGGGGAGAGCAGGGGGGTTTCTCCTGAAGTCCACTATCATCTCCACTTTTGCACCAGACAGCCAGCTCTTTAACCTCCTGTCTGTAAGCAGACTCGTCACCGTCCGAATGAGACGACGTTTAAGCGTCTGCTAAATGCGTAAATTATTTATTATTATTATTATATACCTGTAACTCATGTAGTAGAGTATGACATCATAGTCATATGTTCCATTTGCAGGGAGCACAAATGTATACCTTCTATGTCAAGTCAAGTCAAGTCACCATTATTTATATAGCGCTTTTTGCAATGCAGATTGTGTCAAAGCAGCTTTACAGTATTAAAAAAGGGAAATAGTGTGTCAAAATAATGTACCATTCTCCTCTGGCCAGACGACACCAGCAGTTTTATTCTAGGTTGCAACAAAGTCAGATTGTGCAGAGGACTCTGGTTCCCGTGGTCTTGTCCCGAGGTCTTCGGAGGGGATCTGTCTCTGGGGCTCATCTGGTTGACATGGTCTCTGCTGACATTCAGACATTCTATGCACTGTAAAGGACGACGATTATAGCAATAATGGCACAGAGGACAATGACAGCCAATCTTTAAAGACCTCTAGCATTTAAAGCGGCAGACAAAATAACTGTAGCGTGATTATAATAAACACAACATTATCTTCGATTGGTGTGGATGCTAAAGGCCCCAATGTACTTACGGTGAAGTTCATTTTCATTCTTCACTTAGGAGTCAAAAGCATCTGATCAAATGTGAATATGTTTGCACTAGCTCTACAATTCAGTACTCCAGACAAGTCACATCATGTTTATTTATATAGCACTTCATATAATATATTGCTTTAAAGCAAGCAGATTTACAGCATTAAACGTGAAAAAAAAAAAAACAATGTTGGTGCCGCTTTCAGTTACAATTACAACTTAAATATCGTCAGTTGTGTTGCTTCACTGCCATTCATTAATCCTCTCCCATTGCCTTGTGGGATAACCTTGCCAGAAATAACATGTCATATGGGTATTTTTTGCCTTCTCTTTTATGAGTACTGTGGATTCACTCATACTTCTTTTGTTAGATAGGCCTACTGTTTTTCACATACTGTATGTCTTTATTCATATCTGACCTCAACAGAGATTTCCATGTCACAGAAGGCGGAGACCCAATGCACAGCTATTACATAATCACCACAAGCTAATGCTAGTATATTGGGGCCTTAATATACAGTAGTTATTATTATAGTTCTTTATAGTTATCAGTCTTGGAGTGAACAGGACCTGGGGTAAATCACCAACGACAAGATGACATTTTAATAAAACTTTGATGTGTATGCAGCCAAGGCATTTTTTTTTTCAATTGGTGCTATACGATTAGGAAAAACAGAGAAAAACGATATAGTTGTAAAAGTATAACTAATAAAAATGGCAAAAAAACTGTCAAATATAAAAAGAGTACACTATACAGTACATTGTAACAACACAACGATGGTTGCAAACTGGCAAAATTAATTAATTAATTAATTAAACAAAATATATAAATCAATAAATAATAATAATAAATAAATAATACCTTTTGAAGTCTGCCAAATGGCTTATTTAAAAAAAAAAAATGAAATAATATTCTTTGGAGTAACTGTCTGTATTAGAGTCAGAGCTGTTCCAGGCCCTGGGGACAAGGGGCCCACTTATAAAAATGTTGTTGAATTTTAGTGACAGCCCTGTTCTGTACACACTTGGAATGGTAATTTGGAGCATTCGGTCTTGTGTTTAAATACGGTTGTCAGTGTTTAAATACGGTTGTCAGTCCCACAACACTACAGTGTATACGTGACCTTAACTGCGTGCTCAACTTGCTGAACATGCAGCAGCTCATATTCAAGATTTACTAATGTGGGAGGCAGCTTCTCTAGAAAGAAAGATGCCTGGTAGAGGGGAAGCGATACTGCCAAAAGGAAGATCATCACAGGGTTCAGGAAATTAATTGTTGGATGGGCCACACTGCTCCCAGCTGGCAGGATGTGTGTGAAATTGCCTGCGTCACTAGTTGATGGTTCTGTGGAGAGAGACCTTACAGTGGCAGAAGAAGCATTTCATTCAGCCTGTTAAATTAGCTCATGTCTTCCCAGATTTTGTTGACGGAACCACCCTGCTTACTGACATTGACACAAGAAACATGTCATCACAGCATGCTGCAATAGACACATGTGCAAGAGAGAAGGTGCCAGAACAGATCTGCCTACAGATTATTTTGAAATGCCGAATATTACACAATTATGAAATAGACAAAGACATGTTGTTTTTCCTAAATGTGTATCTCTTTTTTTCTAAAACTGAGAAAGTTCTAAATTAATTTCAAGTTAAATTCACATAAATAGTTTATAATTAACCCAATAAAGTCTAATAAGGCCTCTAAATGATCAACATAATGAATACTTTGGTGAAAAACATGTATTGTCTGATGGATAGTTTATAGTTTTTATCATGTAAAATGCCTCTTAATATAATTCTAAAAACGTCCTCCTTCAGGTGGTGGTACATATGTCTTTCGCTGTAAGATCTTTAATGATTTTCATAAAGAAAAACTTTTATATATTTAGTTATAGTATTGTTAGCTCTAGTTGTTAGTTATAATAAACATAAGAATAACTTTATATTGGTTTTATTGTTATTATCTCAATATGAACAATTATTGGGTAGAAGCAACTTAGCTTTACTTGATTATCCATGCATCATATACGTGTGTGTGTGCGTGTGTGTGTGTGTGTGTGTGTGTGTGTGTTATATATATATAATCAATTAGAATTAATTTATAAAATGCATATTTCTCAGTTTGGACCTCTGAATAAAAATTTTTCTCTGAATAAAAAGGTTGCTCCCTCGAGTGTGAGCTTCATATTCCTTTATATCAAACTATAGGATCCATAAAAGCATAATGTATCAAATATGATACTCAACAAAAAAACAAATAAGCAAACCTTTTCTGGATTTTTACAAATATTTTGTGTAAAGTTTCAATAAATTGTTCCTCCCCCCCCTCCCCCCTCAAATTGTTGAGAAAAGAATTGGTCGGAGAGTCTTGTAGACTGCAGGTGCTCACACAGAGAGGG
>NW_015548419.1:276879-278707 GCF_001515605.1 Sinocyclocheilus anshuiensis
CGGAGAGTCTTGTAGACTGCAGGTGCTCACACAGAGAGTGCTCTCAAATCACATTCTATCCCTGCTCGACTGAGTGGGCTGTGATGTCATACAGATGTGCATCAGGTTGCCATGGCGACGGCAATTCAGAGAACCAGATGATGTTGTACCCTCTCATTGAGTCCTCCATATGTAACAGGTTTCTGAATTAGAACAAAAGCATTTCATGAAATCATTTTTAGAATACTACTACAAAGAAAAAATACTTACGTTTTTATAGAAGAAAGCACTGCCTTCCGCTGTCAGATCTCCATGAATGGTTAAGCCTGATAAAAATATATATTTTCTCAGGCTGCAGGTATGAAAATACACCGAAATGTGTTATTTTAGATCCAAGACAGACCTGAGCTACTAAGATGGATTTGATTAAGTAACAACAAAATTTTACTCAATAAGAAATACCTGATAGGCACAGAATGTAACAAGGTACTCATCTCTAATCAGTTGCAAAAAAAAATAAATAAAAAAAATACTAATAATAAGTTAAAAAAAAAAAAAAAATCTTCCTCTCGCATTACTCATCTGCATCTTATGAGCACAACTCTCACATTACCACTCATTAATGCATTAGTCCAGAAGTGTCAAATGCCTCAATCGCAGTCTGTGCGGATTTAGTTCTCATCAATGGATGCCTCTCCCATCTGTCTTCCACTTTCGGAAGCCTCTCTCCTTTCCGTGACGCAAGCGGGAGTGGGACTGGGCTGCCTCCTGTTCCCACTGAGGGGAGAGTAGGCTGCTGACATCTGCCATGAGGAGAAAGAGGAGGCAGAGAGAAAAGATGAATGAATGAATGAATGAAAGGAAAAGGGAGAGAAAAATAAAATCAGTCCACTCGTATTACACTTACAATACTGCTGGAGACCTACTGTGAAACCATGGAACGGTTAAACAATTAAAAATGCTAATGGTCCGTTGAAAATGATCAGAGGTTGGTGGAAAAACAGCGATTGCTGGTAATAAAGTGAGATGAGTCACCTTAGATTATAATTGTTGCATATCCTACTTACATCATTTACACACCCTCATGTTGTTCTAAACCTGTATGATTTTTTTTTCTATTAAACACAAAAGAAGATATTTTGAAGAATGGTGCAAACAGTTGATGCTAGCCATTGACTTCCATAGTATTTTTTTTTTGATACCATGGAAGGTAAATGCTACCAGCAACTGTTTGCCCTGTAAAAAAAAAAACAAAAAAAAAACTGCATATGCTGGTCAGGTATATTTTGAGCTGCTTAAAGCTGGTCCTGAGCTGGTTATGAGCTGGTTTAAACTGGTCATGTGCTGGTCCTATGCAACTAGCTCCTGCTCAGAACCAGCTTATAACCAGCTCAGGACCAACTAAGGACCAGCTTAAACCAGCTCAAACCAGCTGCCATGCTTCAAAACATACCTAACCAGCATATACTGTTGTTTCTTTTTTTTCTTTTCTTTTTTTTTGGGGGGGGGGTTGGGGGGGCTATCTCATTTCAACCATTTGTTAAATCCTCCACTCCATCCATCACCTAGCAACTGATGCCAAGGTTACGCAGGAAGTAGCACCCCAAACACATCCGTGCCTTTATTAGCCATACATTAGTCACTGGAACACTTCTGATTGCTTCCGCTCAACATGTCTCGTAGTTCTGATATTGTATAAGCATTACTCCTCTTGAAGATAGACATTTGAATCATTTACATGCAATTCACTGAAGTGTTTAATAGTCTTCTTTGATTTCATACAGTATGGCAATAAAAGCTGACAAAGAATATGCTATTTTTTTTTTTTTTTTTTCCTAGGAGTTATATA
>NW_015548419.1:279114-279580 GCF_001515605.1 Sinocyclocheilus anshuiensis
AAAGAATTTGCTTTTTTTTTTTTTTTTTTGTCCTAGGAGTTATATACAAAAGTGAGTTACTGGGATTTTACTAAACAAGTGTGTTAGTGGTGCTGCTAGCATTCATGTAATGTCAGGGACTGGAACAAACCGATTATTATAAGTTTTCAACAAAGGCATGAAACTCAACCTGCAAGTTTGTGCTACAGATGTAAATGATATCTCAAATCATGCAGCTTGCTGCAAAGTGCTGTGTTATACTTGTAAAAGCAATTGGACCTCTGATTTTCACCAGATGGATGATAAAATGAGCAAAATCATCCAAAAGAATGCTGCAGAGATGATGTGTATTTGTATACCAAAACTCAGAAATTAGTTTTTAGCACTGGTTCCATCATCCTGAAGTCAGTGAGTTTTTAATTAAATGCCTGAAATATGGTCTGTGGTTAATACAAGCTCATAATATATATATATATATATATATATA
>NW_015548419.1:280094-280325 GCF_001515605.1 Sinocyclocheilus anshuiensis
TGTACATAATGTATGTGTGTGTACTGTGTATATTTATTATGTATATATAAAGACACACACATACAGTATATATTTTGAAAATATTTGCATGTATTTACATGTATATATTTATATTCATATAATTTATATGTGGCCCTGGACCACAAAACCAGTCATAAGGGTCAACTGAATAAATAAGCTTTCCATTGATGTATGGTTTGTTAGGACAGGACAATATTTGGCCGAGATACA
>NW_015548419.1:280464-291180 GCF_001515605.1 Sinocyclocheilus anshuiensis
TATATATATATATATGTAATCAAGTTAATGGAAACTTAAAAGTGATGATGTTGAAATCACAACAGATCTTTTGACATACCACATAGTCTGCTCTTGATAATAGCTTAATATCGATTAAATAATACAGCATGAAATATTTAATCACTCCTGTGCTCTGAGATCATTGGAACAATCCAACCTTTGCTCTGAATCATTTTAGAAACTTGCTCTGAATCATTTTATTAGAAGGTCAATTTAATGCCATCCAAGAAAATATTTCCATTTTCCCAACAGTTTCCATTTTGCTACACAGGACTCTATTTTATGGCATGCACTTAGACATCACAACTGCACATTATTTTTAACCAAAGCTGACATTGCTTTAATTTGTAACCTTCGAGACAAGCAGTATGCTGATACGCACACCCACACATTCTCCAAGAGGATATGGTCATTTCCTGTCACCAGCAATGTCATCACACTTTAACAAAAGTCATATAACTATGTATATCACATCATGGCAACATCTGCATGTGCAAGTCGTGATTTGTGCTATAAATATCACTGACATTTGACTTTGGTGTTAAAATGGAAAAAGTTACCTAATGTTTTGCTGTCTTTGAATCACATACCATTAGATCCATATGACAGTGTGTTCAAAGTGGGTGGCTCAGTGGCTTTTATTTATTTTTTTATTCACACATCATCATGAACAAGATCTTTTTTAAAGTGACTCATCTCTGCTGTAAATTCACACATTTGCATGTGTTGTTTGTATGAAGTAGCCTACTTGATTGATAGAGACGTGCTTCCTTTGTTCTCTAAAGATCTCTCATGGACCAGCATTCTTAGCAGTGGTAGTTTTATGTAAGTCTATCCTTTTTTAGAGTGCTTGGGGAAGAAAATAGCCATCTGGCATTCTAAAAGCGGACTCTTGGACGCACAGTGCCCACGCTTTCCGCCAGTGGATCAGTGGGTGAGAGAGGGAGGCAGACCACAGAGGAGGAAGAGACGGGCTGAACTGGTCCAGAGAGCGGTGGGCGGTGTGGGCTGTGTGCACCTGGAAAGTCAGTGCCGTTCAGGACAAGTAGGCTGAGAGCGTTTGTGTACTGCAACAAGGGTGTGAAGGTCACAACGCTCCACATGTCAGCAGGTTTTTTTTAGTTCTGTTTGGCACAAAGGGAGCCCAAAGAAAGTTGTCCAAATGAAGTTCTTATAGCAATGCATATTACTTATCAAAAAATAAGTTTGATATATTTACAGTAGGACATTTACAAAATATCTTAATGGAACATGATCTTTACATAATGTCCTAATGATTTTTGGCATGAAAGAAAAATCAGTAATTTTGACCTTTACAATGTATTTTTGGCTATTGCTACAAATATACCCCAGCGACGTAAGACTGGTTTTGTGCTCCAGGGTCACATATTATATATAAATACATTTAATATATAAACATAGCATATTTTTCTGAAATATATACATGCATGTGTGTGTATTTATATATAGATAATAAATATACACAGTACACACATATATATTATTTAAACAAAATCTTTGATTAATCAATTAATGAATCTTTTGACATCATTAATATATATATATATATATATATACTACTTTTTTCTACAAATAATACATCAGTAATACCCCATTTTAAAGCTTTTAATTGTCTTGAAAAAGTGGCTAAATAGGACTACAGAGGTCGTCAGGAACATTAAACGTCATCACATTGGACGTGTACTCTCAAGTACTCACTAGTTTGCTGTTGCCATTTATTGGGTATGATGACTAATACGCAGGCTAAAAGTAATGTTCTCAGCAAATGGGAAAATAAATATTACTTACAACATGAATATGTGTGTGTGTGTGTGTGTGTGTGTGTGTGAACATTAAGTGCATCAGTTAATATATTATGTACATTAGTTGTAGGCTATATCTGAATATTATGCGTGTACATTGTAAATTCATGTTCATTTATAACTTTTACATTAATGTAGCTTACTTGAAATGTTAGTAATATGCACAAATTAACATTGACATGCTGTATTAACTAGCATTAATTACTGAGCATTAGCTAACATTAGAAAAATGAAAATTGTGTGTAGAATAGACACACAATTTTCATACCTATAATGTACATACCTATATATTTGTATTCTTTCATAACAAAACGCAATTTTCAACTATACAGTTCTTAAATATATACACACAACAAATAATATTTACTGACACTCTATATACTACATAGTACATGCATACACGCATACAAATACATAACCTCTGTTATTCTTGCTGGAGCTTTTCTCACAAGGCGCGCTCTATTGACAAACTCCGAAATTGAGATCATCAAAATGATTTTGTATTTATTTTTTTTTAAATGACGGTTTAAGAGTGCTTAGTTCTTTCAGAGTTTGGCAGATAATTTGTAGAAATTTTAACACCATGCAAATGAGTAATTCTAACTCAAAACAATAATTTCAACACACACCTCTCTTCAAAAATAACTAATTCCTGGCTTCAAACAGTTGTATATGATTTATCAATAGCTCTTCTGACTAGCAACATGACAAAAAGCCACGTGCAATGCATTCATTTTTAAAAAGACAGTGCTCTCTAGTGGTCATATTGTGTTCCTACATTTTCTTCTTCATGTGGATTGTGGAACTGATACAGAAGCCTTATAACATGGCATGACATACATGAATGAATTAATTAATTAATTACAGCAACCCAATAAAAATATATATGTACAAAAAGTGATCAAACAAATTATTAAAAATAACTCAATGTCTTAACAGTTCTGAATGTGGTTCCTTGCGTTTTTGTTGTGTGTGCGTTTCTTTTTTTTTTTGATATGTCATATAACATCTTTTAACAGCAGGCCTACACTTCAGGCAAAATATAATATTTACAAAAGTAATAAATGCAAGAAGTAGACTATAACAAAGTGTAATGGAGACAAAAAACAAATACACAATGCTAAGAGAGACACAATGCTTAGAGGATCAATGTACTACTATTACTATTTAACTACTATTTATTATTATTACTACTACTACTACTACTACTACTACTAGGCCTACTACTACTACTACTACTACTACTACTACTACTACTACTACTAGGCCTACTACTACTACTACTACTAGGCCTACTACTACTACTACTACTAGGCCTACTACTACTACTACTACTAGGCCTACTACTACTACTACTACTATTTACTACTACTACTACTTTATTTACATTTAAACAACATTTCTAAAAGTACTCTATGAATATGTAGTTATTATGTTTTGTTTTTCCCAATTCACCAATGCCAATGCAAATTCCTTGTAAGAGTAACTTACTCGGTCAATAAAGGTGAATTTAGATTTAGATACGAATTTTAATTCTTACTTGTCTAATTAATTCATATCTGTATGTGTTGTAGGTGGAGTTAAAGCAGCTGTCAATGAATAATAAAAGGTGATGTAACGTGAACTTTCTCAGCATGTTTTATACTGTTAATACTGTAAACGATGTATGTGTGTGTGATAACAAGTGATAACGTTTCCTCAGGACTAGCTTGTGTAAATATTATATAAGGCTATATATATATATATATATATATAATAGGCTAAAATAGTAGGCCCTAACAGCTATGATATAAAATCTGTATGTAGCTTTATCAAAACTTCTGTTTTGTCTCTTTAAATTACACTAAATCTGTGTGAACTTTAGAGATAATTTGGCTTCTAACAACACAATAGAACTGCTTCACATCAAGAACATTATTTGTATTTGTACAGTACGATGCACAATTATTAAAATAAAAAAATAATATGAATAAAAAAAGAATTTAAAATATCACTTAAAATAAAAGATTCATAAAATATACAACGTTGTAGTCAGTCACACTTGACCCCAAACCGTTCAAACTCTTCATAGCCCTTTAAGATGTTACTGTCCCGCCTCCTTTTAGAACGCAATGACATCATCGGTTTAAGCAACCAATGGGAGACCACGACGAGCATGAGCTAGAGAGAGTAGTGTGTGTAGTGCGCATACGTATGTGTGAGTGTGTGCGTGTATGAGTGCGATTGAGATTCTATGGAGATTTTTTTTTAATTATACACACTTCAGCTTCATCGTCCATCTGTCGTTTGGAGTAAGATTAACATTGATTTTACCCATATGGATTTTAAAAACGTTTTTTGAGGAAGAATGTCACTGTCGCTGATCAATTCAACACAATACAGGAATTAAATAGTTCGATTTAATTAAATTACCTTCATCAGAGTAATGGATGTCTAGACCAAGTTATGAGACTTTTCTTATTTTAACTTTAAACAGATCTGTTTCCTTGTGCACTGAGATCTGCTGTTGTTTTAGCACTGGAACTCATGATCGTTGTTTATTTGTGTTTCAGCATGAGTTTGTTTGCATGGAGCTGAACATTTCTGAATAGACTCATTGACTGTTCTTAGAAAGAGCTGATCAATCCTGAGCTTATGTATCAGATATGAATCTGTAATTTGAAGACGTGATCTCTAAGAAAGCTGAGAACAATCAAGGAAAGACAGAATGCTGAAGACCCTTACTAAAAAACTCAGAAGACACTCTCTAAATGAGATCCATCCTTTTCAACTAAAGGTAAGTCAGTATATAACTATATTACATAAAACATCTATGTATAAAAAAAAAAAGGAAATCTATGTAACTTGACTGTGCGATCAATAATACTAAATAGTTGTAGGCCAAGATGCATTAAATATGCAGCTCTATATCACATTCAAATAAAAGTAGATTAAAAAAAGGGGGGTCATACTTTGATACAGTGTTAATGTTACATAAAGAAGTACTGAATGAAATGAAATAATGAACTGATTGTAATCACACGTTATTCCTAGGTTTGTCATAATTTATAGTAACATACAGTATTTTACAGTATGTAACAATATCTTTATTGTAATGCGAAAGTGTTACCATAAAGCACTTTGTCTTATGACTGCCGTATTGTCCTACACTGGATTGCAGAAGCTTTTTATTTACCATGTCTCAGTGTACTACAATATGTTTGTTTAAGCTCAAGTTGGATTTGTTACATGGAATAGTTTTAAAACCTACCCACTCATTCAGACTCCTGTGCATATTTATTCAAGTGATCACACACACAGACACTTGAAACTGGAAGTGCGCAAACAACATGAAAAGATGTCCTCAGAGACTATCCAAAAACTATACGTGAATGAAAAACCTTTATTTGAAGGAATAAACGAAAGAACCAGATGACCCTGTGAGTTAAAAGTTTTAGCAGGAGAAAGCATGATGGCATCTGGCTCACGCCATCTTGAAGAACCGTTTTAAAGTAATACCTTTATGGAATCCATAAATACTTCACATACTGGACCTAAATGCTGGTTCTCTGTTAATGCCACAGTCTTATAAAGTCATAAATTGCTCATAAATGCATCATGTAAACCTTTCGTAGAGGCATTTGTCAGTATGCTTCTTGTTTGAGCACATGGTATGATGTTCCTCAAAGATGTAGCCTAAAGCTTGTATGAATTTAAGCTTATTTGATCAAGAAAGAGTCCACTTCTTGGTCCATTGATCCATGGATCACCGCATGGTAGTTTTCACATTTTCCCCATTACACTTTTAGTTGATTGATCTGTACAACTGCTTGTTCCAATTTCATTATTTGTCATGAGGGGTGTACCCTGCAGACATGTTTGAGCTCTTTCCTGGTAGATGAGTTGTTATCTATTTAAAAGGGAATAATGTGGCAGTAGCAGGATGGAAATCTACTTTAAAACTGATGATGAATGAAATCGGAGAGGCCGCTATAAAGGTGTGACCATTTAGGACAATTGAAAAAGTGGGAATATATGTATTTAATGTTACAGACATGTTGTTACAAATCTGTTTGATTTCATTTTTGAACGTTTTCCCAGAGTTTTTATTTTTGTGCAATGATAAAACTTTATTAATATTATGATATTTTGTGCGATAAAGAACAATAACTAGTTCTGCCTTTGAGATGACTTTCCTTTTGGCTGATGTCAAATAGGCCACATGGGCTTGGTATTGAGAAATAGCAGTTTAGGTGTAGTTTTAGTCTACTAAAAATATTATTAGTAGAGACTAGACATAAAATTCTCACATCATTTTTCTAGCTCTTATTGTTTTATTAGCAAAATATTCCACCACTCACTGGTGCGTTCAGGTCACACTCAAACTCACCGTTCTATGTATGGCCTAATATGCTATTTTTATACAAGATAGCAAGTTCGAGTACATTTTCTGCCATATTTTTATGAATGTAATATGAAGATTGTATAACGTGCTTGTAAAAATGCAAATCGCATGCACAACAATATCGGTATAGCCATAGATATCTGTTAGTAAAATATGAATCACATGTCTAAATATGCAACATCTTTTTCAAATAGGACAAAAATGTCATCTCAGTGTGGACAGAAGGCCAAAAAGTAGCTAAAGAAAAATATGAAAGAAAACGAAGATAAGTGTAGATGTATCCTTAATTGACTGCATTCTAATTCCCTTCTTTCATGATCTAAATGGTTTCTAATAGATCTTGTTTCACTTGGACATGGTATATTATGGAAGTAAAACTAGTTGTGAATTCCATTTCATGTTGATTTTAAGTTTGTTTGTTAGAGGTCGACTGATTGATCGGCCGGCCGATTTTTGGCATTTTTGGCACACACAGCTTCAGCTAATGATGGCAGGGCAAAACAGACCGTTTCGAAAGCGTAAATGCGTTTTACCCTACTAGAATTGATGCCGGAAAGTTATCATATTCATAAGTGCAACAAGTCATTTGCATGTGAAAGCAGAAACACATGCAATTCAGACGAAACCTCTGGGCTGATTATAACGTGCACGTTAACTTTCCTCATGAAATGTGTGTGTAGGTCCGACAATAGCATCCACGATGTCATCGCTCGTGACCAGTGCACTCTTGAGCAGTTATGAGCAGCGGGCTGTGTAATATGTGTGAACTCCTTTATTTTTGTTATCACTTGGCCATTTGACTTATAGCAGTGTCCAGTGTTTCCCATACATTGAGTTATTTGTGGCGGCTCGTCACCGCCATAAATGGATTTCCCAAAAGGCTTATACTTAGTTGAATAAACTGAGCAATGCACGTTTCAAAATTAAAATGCAGCGCGGGTGTTTTTATGTGAATGTATCTTTGAAAAGAACCGACTGTCTTCAGAAAAGCTTCGATGTCATTTTAATTTTGTCTTTCCTGTAATGCCTGATAAAGTAGCGTTTGTGACTGTGAGCGCATTGCTTATTAGATTACAGCCGTTATCGGGGAAACCGCTATATTTCCCGCTCCAACAGCGCCTCCTGCTGGCGGAGAATGAATTTGCATTTGCAATTCTGTGGGAAACACTGGTGACTGTCAGCAAACATAAACAAAAAGTATGCTTCAGAACTGTTTTGAGAAGGTGCTTATGTTTTGAGCCATGTATTATTACTCTGAATTAGGCTACTACTACTATTACTATCTTGTACCCTGCAATAATCATTTACTCAAACTCACTTTTATGAGATGAAGAAAAAAAAAGAAAGAAAATCGGCCAAAATATCGGCCAAAAAAATCGGCATCATATATCCGCCATCGGCTGACCTGATTTCTAAATATCGGCATCGGCCAGTGAAAAACCCATATCGGTCGACCTCTATTGTTTGTACTAGACTGGGATTCGTAGCTGAAAGAGAGTATGAATTGCAAAGCTTGTCTATGACCAGTGCTGAGACCAAGAGTTGAAATACCTGGTTGATTTTCAAGCTAGCTTCAGTTGAGATAAAACAAAAACTTTTTTTTTTTTTTTTTTACAAGATCTCAATATGTTAAAGGAAGATGGGAAGACGTTTTGACTACTCCATGCCAAAGACTGTTATTCCTGTACCAATGGACACATGTCCTGATCTCAGCTTGACCAGTGGTTGGAGTGTGGCTTTCTGCCAGAAACGTCTTTGGCACTTCTGGGTTGCTGACGGAAGCTGCGTGTGTATAAGTGTCTGTATCTGTCATGTTTGAGTAGATCTAGTAGTCCATTGAGAAGCTTTGGAGGGAATTTGAGGATCTTCATGGCAGTGTTCCCCGGATACAAGCCAGAAGAAAAATAATAATCAAAGGCCTTTTTACAGGAATGAACGTTATGATTTCAGTATTTAAAGTTTGACTATTGTGTCAACTTTTGACAACTCGCTGTCCACTGTAACGCTTTAGCATGATTCTCTGATCCATAGAGTTTAACACATTGGGGAATGTTGTCACATGGAGAGTCATATGGAGAGGCCTTATTAAATAAAGAAATACAGAAGTAGAATTCAAACGCAAGTTAGAGCACATTACAAATGAACCAACACTGTATAAGGAGGACATAAACAGATCTATACTAACCCAGAAGCTAGAGTTGCCCAGAAGTCTCCTTCATGCATGAACAGACAGAGCTGCAGTCATGGCCCCCGAGGGCTGGTGTGATTGTTTGAGTCTTGAAACACTGTTTATTGTGTGTCTTCCTGTGTTTGAGTGTGTCCTGTGTCATAGCCTTTCACTTGATCCCCTTTTGATTGGTTTGTTCTTGTCCACTTGTGCAAAAATTTAAAAACGCAGCTGTGAGTGTGGCTTTTTTTTTTTTTTCCTTGCTTGATTTTAAATTGACCACAGAGGACTTGGCCTAAACACTCCCATGGTTAGCAGACTGCTTCATATTACAAAAGTGCCTTTGCAAGTCTTGCAAGACTCTGTTGGAAGGTACATCACTTGATCAGATTCGTTTAGTCATTCATTTACAATCTAAAAAACATTAGACTGCCGACCTACATAAATTTGTTATGTTTACACACAAGCCAAAAAGGTCATTGACTTTATGTCAGTTGTGCGGGTTTAATGTAAAAAAGGACAATTGACTGGATTCACACGCTCACCTAAATCCTACTGCCAAACCATGAACAGTTTGTCAAATGTTTGCGTTTCTATAAGCCAGGAGGGGAAAGACTGGAAATTCTAGCCCAATGTCATTTACATGTTTTCCAAGCACTTATTCTAGCAGCCAGGCTAAAGAAAGTTGGATACTTGTAATGGTTTTAGAGAAAAAAAAGTATTTTGCAGTACTAAGTAAATGTGACGTTGTGGATTCGTACCACATTTATGCTGTAATAGCATTTTTAGCTTACTGCTCGAGTAATTTCCACTTACTCAGTATGTAGTATGGTTAGCCAAAGAAAGAAATGCGAATGTACTTTGGCTTCTTGGGCTGCAGTAAATTTTATAGGCCTTAAATAATAGGACATAATTGGCAGCTTATGTCTGCTATAAGCATGCATGCATTGTAATTAAAAAAAAAACTTTATCAGATATTTTCATCAAGCAGTTGTATTATTGCCTCATTGATTCCTGCTGTTAGTTTTTTGTAATTGCAGTAAAACTTATTTCAACATTGATAGTTCTGCTATTGCACTGGGTGAAAATGTGAAACATGCACGGTTGTGGCTGGTAGTGATTAGGCACTTTCTGCTGGACATTGTTAGCAAGTTGGTCGGAATTCAGCTGTGGTTGGTCATAAATATTATCAGGGAATGCTGAGACTTGTGAAACCCTCAGTGTTATAGCGGAAAACACATGAAACATACATAAAAAAAGGTGTTTGTTACAGCACATGTTTTTATAGTTGTGGTTGAAAATTAAACATTGTGAAAAGATGTGTTAAAGTGGTCACCCAAAAATGAAAATTCTGTCATCATATACTCACCCTCATGTCATTCAAATGAAAGTTTATGGCTTTCCTTCTCCTGTGAAACATATAAGATATATTGAGAAATGTCTTTTTTGTCCGTACATTGAAAATCAGTGAGCTCCAATATCGTTTGGTTCTCAGCATTCTTAAAAATATTTCTGCGTAAGAAAGAACATTCTGCAGCTTTGGATTGACATGAAGGTGGGTAAATGCTATTTTTTCAGCTATCCCTTTAAGTTCGGCTGATGTAATGAAAATGTCAATCAACTGAGGGCAAGCAGACATGTTTCATGTGAAATCTAAATCCTGCATTGAGCTCAAGAGGCATTTTCAAAGTAGACATTAGAATAATACATTGAAAATATGTTAAAGGTGCATGCATATATCGTATATTCCCCACAACCTCTTGCACAATTAAAAAGAGGTTTTTGATGGTCCCCTTTAACATTTTTAGAGAAATGGTCATAAAGTTATGTTAATGTACTGAAATGGAATGTATCTGATTTTGTGTTGCTTTATAAGACTCTGGTATGTCTGCATGCATATGAATGTTAACTTTTAAACAGTACGGAAGGAGCGGGGTGGTGTGTTACAGTGGTTACACTTAGTCATTTGCTGTCTGTGTAACACGCATGATCTACACGCGCACAATAGATGTGCACACAAACACACAGGACCAATCACCATTCTAAACTGTTTAGCAGATGGCGTAGCTAGAACTCATGGCTGTGACACGCATGTTGACGCCCAGTATGCAACTCTCACCTACCGCCCACTACACAGCATACTGCTTTGACATCACAGACATCATTAAAACCCTCAGAGGGACTCTCTTTGAGGACTGTGAAGGAAAACGGGCTAGGACCAATAATTTAGCTATCAGCATTGAGGTTTTCATGGTTTTAAAGGGGTCATATGATGCGAATTCAAGTTTTCCTTTCTCTTTGGAGTGTTACAAGCTGTTCGT
>NW_015548419.1:291198-316198 GCF_001515605.1 Sinocyclocheilus anshuiensis
ACGCAAAGAAAGAAGGCGTAACTTTATTGTTGTTGCCGCCGCCGCCATGTTGTGAAGACGCTGTGTGTTTCGTTGCGAAAGCGAAAATACTTTGTTTGGCCTTCCAAAAGAGGACACGACTAGAAATCAGTGGTTAAGTTGTATTTACAACACTGTTCCAGAACAGTTCAACCCAAATATTCAGATGCGTGCAGCACATTTTATGGAGGACTGTTTCCTGATCCTGGGAGAGTAGACTACAATGCCGGCTGTTCTGACTCACAGACTGTAAGTACGTTTTCATATTTAAAGAATTTGCCACTGATGATTCAAACGCGAGTTTTGAGCAGTGTAGAGTAGCGCTTGTGGTTTGTCATTTCTCCAATCACAAATGAAGACATGGATTTATGTTTACGCGGCACAATACGCAACGCAACGCGTAAAAAGACAGTATAAGTCATTATAATCAGTAATTATGTCCCTACTGGATGCAACAAATGCCTCATTTGGGAAACCACCACAGGGCTCGGTTTATGCTTGTACGGGACAAGCAGATTTTTTAAAGGGGCAAGTGAGAGAGAATTTTACTTGACCCACTAGACAACTAAACATCAATAACAAGAATAACCGGGGAAGCACTGAAAGTTGGCCACCAAAAACTGATTCTGAATTTACACAAAGCACACACAAAGTAACTCACAGAAAATTATAGATGCAAACTGCGGTAGAAAAACAATGATATTTATTAGGGGTGCTCCGATCAGGATTTTTGAGGCCGATCACCGATCACAGAAAGCAGTATCTAACGATACGATCACCGATACTGATCTTTTTAAAGCCTTATTTTTATCATGTAGAATTATTTTAAATTATTATTTTTATTATTGTTTTGCAGACATGAATTAGAATAATTTTATTCTCCAATCAGGAATTTAAGACATTTATTCAGGGCCTGAATTTCATTTTTGAAAATGGGGGGAATTTCCCTCTTACAGGTGACTCTTGTGAGAGGGGATTTTTTTTTAATTTGAGGGGTGGAGGGGAGCATTTTTTAGAGATTTTTAAAAAATATATATTTATCTCATCTAAATGTTCGATCATGAAGTGCATTTTTGTTTTTACACGTGCAATTGTTGCACAATAGCTTACACACAGCACAACACAGTTGCTCACGTGTTCACATAGTGATGTAGATATGTGGTGGCATGTTAGAACGAGCCATTTTAGGTAGGTGTGGCTGACTCTTAACTTTTATAAAGAATATCTCTTTGGATTTGAGACTTTAGTCTTTGCAACTTTACAGATCTTCTTTATGCACCAAGAGCTTGTAACACTCCAAAGAGAAAGGAAAAATTGAAATCGCATCATATGACCCCTTTAAATCTTTATTATAAGCAATCCTGCGGTTCATAAATAACTTTTTTTTTCTACCTCCACAAGTGCCATCTATTATTGCCTTGTTTATCTAAAAGTGCTCTTTTCCTTTAAACCTAGCCAACAAGGCGATATGTTTTGACTGTGAAACACAGCAAACTTTAATTATATGCATCTATGGTGTAATTACTACATTTTCGTTTTCATATTTACAGCAAACAATGCGCTGTCACTTTAATTTAGAGCATGCAGTGGAATTACTGCTGCAGACGCACCGCTCATGGAGCGCACTGGCGCACCGCAACCGTGTGCAGTGTGAACGCTTTAAAATCCATTAACATGAGTGTGGGGGAAAAAAAATGCACCGCATACGCATTGCAAATAGAGAATGTGTGAACCCGGCGTTATGTGTCTGCGCTTCGAGTGTGCAT
This sequence comes from Sinocyclocheilus anshuiensis, assembly GCF_001515605.1. NCBI lineage: Eukaryota > Metazoa > Chordata > Actinopteri > Cypriniformes > Cyprinidae > Sinocyclocheilus > Sinocyclocheilus anshuiensis. The sequence goes on from NW_015548419.1 coordinate 292,983, forward strand.
GGACGCTCAGTCTCCAGGAGAGCGCGCGAGGGCTGAATGGTTTAAACACTGACAAGAATGAAAAAGAAATGCAATTCATAAACTTTAGTGACGATGAAACACTGCCTCGATTGTGCAAGTGATAACTGTGTCAACTGTGTAGCTCGCTTATAGTGCAGACGCGATGTGGTTTGAAGCCATTTGCGCATTTTGAGAGGGAAAGAGAGAGAGAGCGCGCGGTCATTCACTCGTGCTGTTTGTGAAATTACATATCACAGAATGTTTTCAAATTACTTTATAAGTTATTTAATGAAGAAATATGAATTGTACCTCACCTTCAGCATTATAATTATTTAATCCGTGCCAGACAAAGACTGAAACTGTGCCGCTGCATGTCGTGCCAAACTTCAGCTAGATTGGCCATTTTAGAGACCGCCGATCAATCATCCCAAAGTGATTATCGGCTGATGGTGATCGGTAGCCGATCATTCGGAGCACCCCAATATTCGGCCAATCACAACACACTGGATAGCTGGACAATCAGAGCACACCTCGCTTTTCAGACCGATGAGCTTGAAGTATAATTTTCATACATTTTTGCTAATTGTACTTCATATTGATAAAATTTATGTATTCCCAGAGATGAAGGAAAGGCGTAATCCATGTGTAAGCAAATCAGTTCAGGTCCACTGCTTAAGCCATGCAAATGCAGAGGGAACGGGCTGGGCTGGAACCGTGGCCAACCGTGTGATTCACACCTACATGAGTACAGCTTCCCCGCAGAAAGGCATGCATTTATGTTAGTAAACAGTGCTGTCTATGTTGGTTTGATTTAACATACTTATGTTTCAACATGTACATTGAAAAGAACTGCTACAGATGGGTGCTTACCAACCTCATGTCACCCCGAGCAAAAATGTGGCCCTGCACTGTGGTGCTCTTATCATATGAAGTTACAAAGAAAATCATTCAAGCACAGCCACATTCCTGTGTTGTTCACCTGCCCTACTAAATTTGTATATCAGTTATTCAGATAAATAACCAGTCACTGGATGAATGTGCGGCCTGTTGAAGTTTTAAATTATGCCATTGAGGCAAAGTTAAATAGTGACAATGATGGAGAACTGAAGTCTTTCCTTTTTTATTTTTTATTTCCTTTAACTTTATTTTTAGTGTGCTTAAGCTAGAGTACTTAATTGATAGTTACAGCTCTAAAATCGCATTAAAGGGGTCATCGGATGCCCATTTTCCACAAGTTGATATGATTCTTTAGGGTCTTAATGAAAAGTCTGTAACATAGTTTGTTTAAAATTTCTCAATGGTAGTGTAAAACAACACTGTTTTTACCCTGTTAAAAACAGCTCTGTCTACATTGCATTCCACTTTAAATGTTAATGAGCTCTTCTCGCCCCGCCCCTCTCTTCCGAGCTGCTCTCTGAGAGACGGTAAACTTTAGCCACATTCATCGCAAAACTCGCTAACTAGCACATTATTAGGAAAGGTGATTTGCAAAGATTCATTTTTGCAAGCTCACTCAGGGCGAATCGAAGGTAAGACACCAGTTCAGTCTGTGCTGAAACGCTACTGTCAATCAAACAATCGTGGGAGGGGCCTGTCTGTGTGACGTCACACTGATAGGCATCTGAGATCGGCTCGATTTGAGAAAGGGGAAATTATTTAACGAGATTAAAAAAAACACTGGGTGGATCTTTATCATTATATGGTGGTTGTGTACACACACTGCCAACACACATTTCAGTTCAAACTGCTTGTAAAAGTGCATGTCGCATCCGATGACCTCTTGAAATATAATTTTTTTTACAGCTAATAACGCTTGTATTGGTGCTGGTATTACTCGCAACCTCTTTTAAATGTGTAAATATAAGTGACCATACATCAGTTGGACTATAATATTAATGCACCAAGGTAAATTGCTTGACTTTCATAAACATCCTACTCTTATCCTACTGTTAGGTTAGAACTTGGTGGAAGTAATGTGAAGGATGAGAGACATTCAATCATTGGCCATTTTAGAGACCGCCGATCAATCATCCCAAAGTGATTATCGGCTGATGGTGATCGGTAGCCGATCATTCGGAGCACCCCAATATTCGGCCAATCACAACACACTGGATAGCTGGACAATCAGAGCACACCTCGCTTTTCAGACCGATGAGCTTTGTAAAAATCTACGCGTTTCAGAAAGGCGGGGCATAGAGGAGAATCAATAATGTACAGTATGTGGAAAATAATGTGTTTTTTTAACCTTAAACTGCATAAACACATTTCATTACACCAAATACACAAAATAATGTTCTTTTTAGCAACATCATATGACCCCTTTAACATTTTTGGTGCATAGTGAGAGAACTGGGCCCTGTTCCAAATCTTGTGAAGTCCAAGAGGCCAGGGTGTCCCGTTTGTCATTTGATTTTTCAAAAGGGTGATCAGAAGCACCATCTTTTATGCTGCACTGCATTCTTTTCTGATGCATGCACAGTTGTGGACATCATGGTGGACTACCACTCAACAGTGTAGTCCGCAAGGGTAATTTAGGGCAAGTTCTGGCCTCTATGTGTTGTAGGGTACCTACTTACTATACTACTTATGTCATTCAAACACTTGCATGTTCTGGGTGAAATATAATTTAATATCTATCTGAGACATCTCTGGTCTGCTGCTGATTACCATAGGAAATACCTTGTTTATGAAGATAATTAAAAAATGTGTTTACACAGCAATGCACTTGGAATAGAAGCAGTGGAAGCCTAGCAGGCAAATACGTGGGGGATTTATAATCAGAAATGTGACGCTTATATTTTAGCTGATTAATTATTTGGTTAAGACAGTTGAGCTATAAAGTTAATTTGGTTAATTTGGAGCAATTTCTGGTTATGTGTTAGGCTAATAGTTTTGTCACATCACTTCCAGGTGTCCTTGTCAGGATGTCAATGAACAGTCAACACTCTCGTTTCCTGATACAAATAGATAGTCCCACCCCAAATTCACTCCATTGCTTGAGCCAATATTGCTGTGTTGGGCTGATCCAACCTGATCTCAAGGTTAAACATAACTATTTTACGAGGTGGCGATTTCATATGAATTTGTATATGATCTTTTTTTAAGCATGAATGCCCAACCCTAACCTCAAACCTAAACATAACTGTGACTGTGGAGTATGCAGATTGTATGAAAATGTACAAATGAGAGTGTTAGAATTCTTAGGGATTAGCCACCAATTCGCCAAAATTTAAAATAGTTAAGAACTGCCATTAGATGATTGTGTCGTCTGGTTTGTTTTGATAGAGCCAACGTACCTCATGTTTATTGGTCTACAAATGGTTTACTTGTAGTTTTCTCTGCATTTTAAGCTGAAAGTATTTTATTAAAATGACACATTTCACCTTTAGCAGCTGTAATAAAGGTCAACAGTAACCAATCAGAGCACCTCTCATTACGGGCCACTGCTCAATCAGGACCTATTGACGTGTTCCAGGACACATAATGGATAGAATTTACAGCATTGTTACTTTATTGCGCTGGTATGCGCATTGTTTTTTTCTGTTTTAGGACATGCCTAGGTGCCCTCATAATGATGTTAAGACTGTCATGTCATTGACCTTTGAGCATTATCACACTAACAGCTCATTTGTGCGCCAACAGCTTTCTGAGCTGATATCATATTCACACACACCCTCTCCAAATCTTGTAATCCATGACCGTCATTGCTGACCCTAATCTACCCCACACATTCAAATGAGAATAGCCAATGCTAATCCAGAAGGCCATGACAGCAGTGGCACCTCCCTGCCTCTCTCATTCCCAGACTGCTTTGCAGGATGGTACTGTAGACCCTGAGTCTACAGGGCAGGTGATTATGTTACATATATAAACACATTGACAACCCTACAATTTATGAGCTCAAACAGGGCCGGAGGATACAGAGAGTAAACCATAAACTATGCAAACAGCTCTACCTGCAAGAGCAGTGCATTGTGGTCAGCATCAAACCCTCATGCAAATGCTGTTTTGTTGCATATGTTAATGCAAACGGGTTGTTCTAGTTTATGCTGAAAATATCTGAGATCAATTTTAAACCAGATAACCCGCCTGTTAGGGATACCAAAAACACTTCATGTATTAAATCATACAATTTTGAATCCTATACTTCACTACAATGAGGGATTATTGAATTCAAAGCCAAGGAAATAATTCCTTAAGGGACATTTCCATCCTAAATTCATTACAACGAATGGTGTTAATGTTTCTTGGAATGTTTTTAGCCTTTTTTTTTGTCTTTTTTTATTTGTTTATTATTAGACTATAATCTGTTATCCCTAAAAACATCACAAAAAAATCAGTTTTTGGGACATGGTACCATTCTATTCTTTCAAGTATATCTTAGTGTTATGTCAATTCCATGAATGAATGTGGTAAACATTTAGCACCATGAGTTAAGTATCATGTAATGTATCACCATAGCACTGTCATACTTTTAATTAGTGATATGAAGTAGGGCTGCACGATAAATCGAAATGGAATCGAAATCGCGATTCGACAGAAGCTGCGATTGTCATGCGTATCTTTCAGTGAAGCACGGTTCTGTGATCAACAGTAATTCTCCATCCAAAGTGTAACATAGTTTGTTTAAAATTTCTCAATGGTAGTGTAAAACAACACTGTTTTTACCCTGTTAAAAACAGCTCTGTCTACATTGCATTCCACTTTAAATGTTAATGAGCTCTTCTCGCCCCGCCCCTCTCTTCCGAGCTGCTCTCTGAGAGACGGTAAACTTTAGCCACATTCATCGCAAAACTCGCTAACTAGCACATTATTAGGAAAGGTGATTTGCAAAGATTCATTTTTGCAAGCTCACTCAGGGCGAATCGAAGGTAAGACACCAGTTCAGTCTGTGCTGAAACGCTACTGTCAATCAAACAATCGTGGGAGGGGCCTGTCTGTGTGACGTCACACTGATAGGCATCTGAGATCGGCTCGATTTGAGAAAGGGGAAATTATTTAACGAGATTAAAAAAAACACTGGGTGGATCTTTATCATTATATGGTGGTTGTGTACACACACTGCCAACACACATTTCAGTTCAAACTGCTTGTAAAAGTGCATGTCGCATCCGATGACCTCTTGAAATATAATTTTTTTTACAGCTAATAACGCTTGTATTGGTGCTGGTATTACTCGCAACCTCTTTTAAATGTGTAAATATAAGTGACCATACATCAGTTGGACTATAATATTAATGCACCAAGGTAAATTGCTTGACTTTCATAAACATCCTACTCTTATCCTACTGTTAGGTTAGAACTTGGTGGAAGTAATGTGAAGGATGAGAGACATTCATTCAAAACCTACTTCTTTTTCAAATTCAGAATCATACTGTAAATAGCTTTTAAAAACATACTGTGGTAGTATGAGGCAATATGCTGGATCTCATGTATCTTGAATCTTCAAAGCCAGTGGTATGAGAGCACTGGCCTCCTTTGAACTACATTTTGATACTGCCTAAACAATTATTTGAGAAAAAAACAGGCTGTACTTTCATTTCGGTCCAAAACCATAGTGAATAGCTTGATGGGTATTGGGTAATTTGGCTCTGATGCTGATGATTTTGACAATAGCTCTGTTAACATATCTTCACTTAAACACATGCATACCATAATCCCCTGTGAAGATGTTGTCATCCCATCTGGGGGTGGTTCCCTGGGAAACAGGCCTCATGCAGTGCTGCAGTATTTAGTCCAGTCACTCCACTGTGTGTATGCACGTGTGTTTGTACAGTATGTAGGGGTCCATTACTAGCCAAAATAATATGTTAGATCACTATTTAGCTTAAAAGACATTACCTTCTGCCTCAGACTGAGTATACACAGAGCCTGTTTTTCTGTCATGCACTATTGGAACTGCTTTTTCCTTTTCGAGCAGCTTTTTGTACACCCATGAGATCCTATCAGAGCTTTTCAGTGCGGGCAAAGAACCAGAAGTTGACTAAGTATCAGTAGTGTTTTCTCTCTTGACACTGAAACGAGTTGAGGCGAGGCTGGATGTATAAGAACGCTCCCAGGATCTATTGATTGGCTGTCACCATTAAGCCAAGGTCACTTGCCAGCATCTTGTAGCGCTGGTATTGTGTCACACTCTGCCTATTTGAGAGAGCTTCGACACAAGGAGGCCAGTGTGTACAGATGAGGCTCACATATAGGCTATACATTTCAGTTCCTACACTGTAAGAAAAAACTGTCAATATACAGTACAATATACCGTAATATTTAAAGTAATTTTTCCGTTTTTGGTTTTTACATGTGTTTTCCCGTATTTTTGAATTACGCTTTGCATTGTGGGAGCGAGAACCTTGGTCGCTTATCGGCGCGAAAACAGTGCAAGAGCAGGCGCCATTACTCACGGAGATCTTCTCGGTCAAAGTTTCATTTTAAAGTCGGCTTTCGAATTTGGGGAACCTGTTTCTACACTTCCGTGGTAAATTATAGACTATGTTGTTAAATGTCACATAAACTGTTGACGTAACATTAATTTAGTTAAGGTCTGGCTTGTTTGGCAAATGAATGTCGGAGCCGTCACATTCATAATTTTCTGCTTATCGTCACACATCTTACTTACGGAGGTTACTCTTTTAAATGTTTATTAACTTTTAATTGTTGTTGATGCGCTGTATTTAGTGCTATACATATTTGCTTTATTGGCATGGTAAAACGGCTTACATAACCAAACCATTAATAAACATTTGGTCATTATGAGAAAGTAAACTCCTTCAGAGTGATGCAAGATCACAGTGTCAAGGTTGATTTTTCAATATTGACAGGCTTACTGTGCATTTATACCCAAAATAAGTCTATTTGTTGTATATAATTACATTCAGAAACCGGTTTTCTGGTGTTGTTTATGAGCTTTTCATGCTTTTTCTATATATATATATTTTTTGGTTTTTGTTCCAGTGATTGCTCTTTTGTTGTGGCAATGCAACCTTGCAGTAGGAGGAAGAATCTGCAAGGACATGGAGATAAATATATCAATATCTGTGTCACCATACAATAATATTACTCTTTTTAAATGTATTATCATTCAAAACTTTGATATATTGCGATCTTTTCACAGTTGTTTCTCATTCATCATTTGGCCTCTGCCTTTGAAGATCAAGCCATATAATAAATAGTGTTAGTTTTGACAATAGGCACCTCTGTGTTAGTAAGAAATTACTTTAGGGAATAGCATACCTTAGTTTAGCTCTTTTATCATAACATGAAAACCCTTGCAGTCTATTATGCTGTATGGGTCGTGAACTGTACAGGTGACACAAGTTGTAGACTCACAATGTGTCCAAACCAGTTTTTTTTTGTGGTTGAATAGAAATAGTTGGTGTACACTGAGTAACCTATTTGTTGCCTTTTCACATACTTGTTGTGAGAATGGTGGTCAGTTGCAGTGAAAGTATAGGAGGATATATCTTGTTTGGTTTCCACTACCAAAAAATAACAAATCCAACAACTTCAATGATAGATTTCAAAATACAGTACATTATTTAGCCGTTTTATTTATTGAATATCTGTCCGGTTACGTTATTAAAGGACTGCGCATTAATAACCATATATCGCAAAGAAACATGTCTGAGCAGTTATTACAGTAAACCAGCCTAGTTATACAGTATATGGGTTTCCTGAACTAACCCACTAACTAATCAATTTTGAAAATACATTTTCTACTGCAGATGAATATTGTTGTACCTTCTCCCCTCTCAGTGTGTAATACTCGTAATTCGATTCTGTACAAACAGAATTTTCAGGCATGATATTTATACAACCGAACTCTTTCCAGGAAAGTTCTGGTTGCAACAAAAGCAAACTAAACAGCTATTTTTTCTCCTAGTGGGACTGACTTGTGTATTCTGTACACACATGGAGCAATAAGGGCATTCACTCTGTATTTATTTGTATGGTTATCACCCCTAAAACTTGTGCAATGCTCTCGAACACAGTGTGTAATGGGCCGTAGTTTCTAAGTACTTAATACTAAATGTAAACCTAGAGCAGGGTTCCTCAAATCTTGCCCTGGAGGGCCAATGCGCTGCAGAGTTTAGCTCCAACCCTGATCAAACTCACCTACCTGTGATTTTCTAATGTTCCTGAAGACATTGATTAGCATGCTCAGGTGTGTTTGATTAGGGTTAGAGCTAAACTCTGCAGGAAAGTGGATCTTGTGGGCCAGATTTGAGGATCCCTGACCTAAAGCATAGCTTCTTACAACCAAAGACAGTGTCTGGCAGGGGTTTTGGTGGTGAGGAATGGTAATTTGTGGTGACTTTGAGATCCGAGACAGACTATATTTTGCTGAGTGGAAATGGCTCTTCTGGGGTCCCTGAGCTGCCGTGAGATCTTAGTGCATGTGAGAAAGAGTGACACATATGAGTCATTCAGTTTCTCTCACTGTTTGCTTAGTGAAAGGTGAAATAAATGAGAAGAGAAGTGGGGTGTGTTGTGTGTGTGTGTACTTGAGAACAGATGGCAGCTGGTTAGCTGGGCTTGGACAAGGTAATTACCGTGCAGTGTTACTTAACTCTTTACTGGTGCAATCTGTTGGGTTTTCTCTCTGTTCCATTCTCTCATTCGCTGATAGACTTTTAATCAGTTTTGCTCTTAAAATAATCTTGTCTAAATGAATTTACAATGGGACACAGCTAAGCTGTCATAGCAATTGGTGTTGTGGTATTGGGTGTGCCTCTTGTTTTTACTTCTCTTAACCTCATGCTCTGTTTCTCCTTTTCACACTTTCGGATCTTTACTCAAACTTTACTGAGCACATCTTTTCCATTTTAACACACATTCTAATCTAATCACACCTTCTCTCATCTCAGTTGAGGTGTGGATCTGTGAATGGTTAGTGCTGATTTCTAAGGCAAGCGTTACTGAAAGTTTTGCGCATACTGGGTATTAAACGTTGATGTATCACATTATTTGGCATGATTCATGTAGATTATTAAGGTGTTCTATTACTGTTTTAAACAATCAGTCTTCAGGTTTTCAGCAGGAAAATGACAAAACGGGCCCCCCCCAAAAAAAACATCCCATAGACTTGCATATCAAGGGAACAGACTTGGGCCACTCTGAACATGCTAGCAACCGAAGCATAACATGCTAAAAACGCTCAATACCTTAGCAACCACATAGCATTGCTCTGGCAACCACCCACATCACCCTTGCATATTGAAGGCATCTTCTGCATGGGTAATCATCACACACATTTTCTTTAGAAATTGCAAGAAGTTTCTGAGTAAATTGATAATCCGTTTGTTTAGGTTGGATTGTTTGCAAGAAACATTCAGCACTTACTGCATATGTTTGTCTCACCCTTTGTAATATTAGAAGGTTTCCTAAAAAGTGTTAGTCACTGGTCTTGTTGTGCTTTTATGCTATTAAACTTGAATACGGATGCATGAAAAACACTTTCCATTTGCTTGTGTGAGCTGTGGGATGTGACCGTATGAGTAGTGCTGGGCGGTATGACCAAAAATTTATATCACGGTATTTTTCAAAATTATACCGGTTTCATGGTACATGACGGTATTATTTTTTTTCATACATGACCGGGTGTTAACCATATTTTCTACTGATTGAGAGGGGAAATACTGCAGTATATTGACTTAGAATGCCCTATTTTACTGTCATGATGATTGAATATTGTCAAAAAATACCACACTAAATAGTGACTAAACACGACCCCTTTTAATACATGTTAACCAGGAGTCACTCTCATTTATAATCGCGGCATCGTCTGATAAAATCAGCATGCATCTACACTAAAGAGCGGCTAACGTTGTTTAAGCGACATACACCAGTATTGCGTTATTTTAAAAATTCATATCATAACAAAAATAAACACCGGTATTCGGTATGAACCGGTATACCGCCCAGCACTACGTATGAGTATTCTTGTTTGTATCATTGTGATTCAGGATTGTCTGACCTTTGCTTTGCTTTTGAAACAGATTTCCTACCATGGCAGTGAGGAAGGGGGGGAGAGTGAAGATTCAGAAGGCGAAAACCAAGAGCTGGCACAGATTGACAGAGGTGTGTGTGTGTGTGTTGCCACATGCATATATCTATAGCATACAGGGCTTCAACAACTAATTAATAAAATGTGTAATATTACATAGATAATGCATAGAATAACACATTTACATTAGGGTTGGGCGATGTCTACCAAATTGGCATCGGACGATGTCTACAGTGAAACATCGTGATGGAAGATGACATCGGGGGGCGGGGTTAGGGGTGTGCCCGAAGCGTGAAACAAATAACGTGTTATACGGAGCCACTAAAAGGTTAGCCGCTTGCTAGCGGTAGCCTGTTGCATTACAGTACATGAAAGTTCACTTACCACATACACAGAGTAAGTAGAAATGTCTAATAGGACGATGGCGAATGATTTGCAGATCCTGAGCACCAATGACAAACATCTAATCTTGTCAAATGTGTGGTAAGTACTGCCGCTCCATAGTATAGAGTCCTTGTGATCGCGAATCTCAAAAGTTAAAGTGAAAGTAAAATGAGAGCGTGCAATCGAAAGCGGTTTCAGTAGCGGCTCCCTGATGCCCGCAATTTATATACAGTCGCCTGTACTTACCCAATGATATAATAGCGAGAAAAAGTATTGAAATATTTTTTTTTTTATCCTCCCATCTCGTAGGCTATTTATTCCCTTTAGGGTTTTTGTAGTACACTTAATTTCCTTTCCGAACACAGAACTGGGATGCAGCGGATTGCGGGAGAGGGGGTTGTGGGGGGACGGGGATCACGTTGTCAGCTTAATCGTGATGTCTGTCAGCCATCGGCGATGGACGATGGCATCGTCTATCGGCCCAACCCTAATTTACATAAGTTACTGTTATGTTTCTAAAAGCAAGGTTTTGAAACCTGAAAGTAAGTTATTAAAGTGTTGTCATCATTAAATGGGTACTCAACCCAAAAATGAAAATTCTCTCATTATTTACTCACCCTCATCCTGTCCCAGATGTATATGACTTTCTTTCTTAAGTGAATCACAAAATGAGATTTTTAGAAAAATAATTCACCTCTGTGAGTCCATAAAATCCAAGTGGATGGGTCCCTAAAAGTTGACGCGTCAAAAACCATGCAAAATGAACATGACAGTTATCCATACGATCACTTTACAGTTGATCTAAAGTGAAACGATAGGTGTGTGTGTGTGTGAGAAAAATACAAATATGATAGTAAATAACAAGATAATTTTCATTTTTGAGTGGACTATCATATCAATATGCATATAAATCAAATAGACTGCAACAGAAGGTGTGCAATCATTAGCATCAAACCTTTTCTAATTGAAACAAAATTAAAACCCTTAATGCAATGCAACTAATGTTATTTTTACATCTATAGTAGTAGGGTATCTAAAAAATGAAGTGTACATACAAGGAATCAGCATTAAAAGAAAAGTAATGGTTAGAGTAGAGCCATATAATCAACAAATTAAATGAGTATCAAAATAGTTATTAGTTGAACCCGATAGTCTGTCCCATACATAAACTTTGATCTTGTAGGTTAAAAACACCAAGCCATGAACTTTATTTGGAATCTATACAAAGACCACTTGTGCATTTTAATCATACTTTGCTTGTACCTGCTGTACTCTCTGCAGGCTAAGAGCAATGGAAATTGGTTTGGTCTAATCTATTGTGGTTTGGTGTATCGTAGTTTGAACTTAATTTAGCTGAGCAGTGACTCAATATGGCATCTACCAAAGAAGTGAAGACAGTGGAGCTTAGGTGATCCACCTCATGATGCAGTTTGATACTGCAGTTCAGTATTAATATAGACTAGCAACTAACCTCTATGTTTATCAGTGTGAACAACCCCTTAAGGAACAAGACTTAAATGTCATTGTGCTCTTGAGCAAGACATGCAAACCCAAGATGCTTCATGGGATTATCCCTGTATTTTTGTCCCTGAAGGCTTTTAAGTTTATATCTTGCTAAATGACATCCTTCTGTTATATTACACCCCTTGCAGAGCGTCGACGAAACTGCGCCTTGACCCCTCTAGCTACTAGCCAGCAGCACAATCAGGGCATTCTTTCTCCCGCCCACTTACGCCGTCTCCGTTTACTCCTGGACCCAATCTTGGACCATCACAGTTCTGAAGAGGAGCTGGAGCGCATCGCAGGGGCCACGGGGGCTGAGGGGGGTCGAAAGTGGCACAGACATGGAGACATGAGCAGCACCTCTAGTGACGAGGAGGTGAAGGACCTGTGTGGGCCAAATGAATCGTCGGCTGGACCTCGCTTGAGCGCCACTTCTCCAAGCCCTGTTCTCTTCAGCTCCTCTCCTCCTCGAGCTCTCAAGCCTTCCCACACCCCAGCCCGCCTTCCTGTCCGGCCCATTATTCTCAGCCACTTTGAACAACCTTCCATGCCTTATTGGCGGCACCGGCCCGCTTACACAGGGGAACCAGGTCGCCCCAGCTTGGACCTGGAGAAAATGCAGCAGGTAAGGGACACTCATTTTCCCTGAAGTTCTTACTTAGCCAACAAGAAACTTTGTGATTTTGCAAGAGATGACATAACCATCTTGTGTTGGTCCTTGAGCATCATATTCTATAAACACTAATAGTCTTAACCCTATGCTCAACCGTCCCTTAAAATCAGAGGAAAGTACAAAGGTTGATAAAGAATGTGGAAAAAATTCTTCCTAAAATTAGTCACAAAAAATTGTCCTAATAGTATTGCAGCATGTGATACTCACATATTTCAGCAAAAAGGCTCAAGAAATGGATGTGGAAAACGGAAAAGGTGGGAAGAGGATAGAGCATGGGAGTTGGAAGGGGGTCAAATTCACTCAACCGAGCTACAACATGCTTGCCGTGTCCAAATGGATGAACTAGGGACAAAGACAAAAGAGATGGGGGCACTTTGCCATATCAGTGTGTCAATGTGAAGAGTTTGCAAATCAGATTAGGATATTACCAAAAAACATTATTGCTTTGAGACCTACAGCAAATGGCTGTACAAACTATGAACAAATTACACAGATCAGTTTAAAGGGATTTTCCACCTAAATGTATTGGACTTTCTTTCTTTTTTGCAAAACAAATTGAGATTTTTAGAAAAACAATCCATGTCTAAGCCTGTATAATGCAAATAGAAGGAACCCTCAAAGATAATTATTTAAAAACCATTAAAATGAATGAAGCGAAGCGATAAGTGCGTGTGAGAAAAATACTCATACTGACATAAAAATTAGCACACTGTGAAGCGTGATGCAAGCACAGGGGTTAAGCATTGTTTACGTTAAGCATAAATTCATAGGACAGTTGGCTGGAAGCAATTGTTCATAGTTTAAAAGGGTTAAAATATTTGTTTTTTTTCCACACAAAAAATTATAAAAAGGTATTTAGAGACAAAGTCAGACTTAAAAATGTGTAAATATTATTGCATTAGAAACAGTAGTAAATTAAGCTTAGATTTTAAATGATAAAACAATAGATACTTTTCTATTAAGGCAAACTATGTGGACACTTTTTGTTTCTGCAAAAATATGGGAAACTCTGGTTACTCTGCTAGGAAACCCTATATGATTTTGGGCGAATTGACTACATACAACCATCAAAAAGACTTTAGGACCAGTCATTGTGAAAATGCCTTGGGGAAAAAAGTATGGCTGCACGATTAATCGAAATTAAATCGCAAAGGCGATAAATCACGATTAGGCTGAAGCTGCGATTGTCATGCGTATCTTTCAGTGAAGCACGGTTCTGTGATCAGTAGTAAATCTCCATCCAAAGGCCAGAGGGCACTCTCGCGCTGAAACCCCAAATACGCCTCGCAGAAGAAACCCAGGAAATCCCTATAGCGGTTGCTGAATAAACAGAAGATTTAACTTCTTTCATTAATTCAACGTAACTAATAAACACACGACTACGACAATATATGGTTTATCTGAGTTTGTCTTATTATAATTTTTATTATAATAAAGTATATAATAATGCAATGATAATTGACATAGCCTTTATCACTGCTTAGAATACTATGAAATATGTTGTGTGCCTTACAGTGTTAATTTTGACAGGCATTTTTGATTTAGTCTTAGGGCTCTATCATACACCTGGTGCAATGCGGTGCCAGGCGCGACGCAAGTGTTTTTTGCTAGTTTCAGCCCGATGCAGTTGTCATTTTCACGTCCTACCTTTACTGACAAGATGCGCATGACAATAGCATTCGATTAATCGTGCAACCCTAGAAAAAAGTTAGTTCTTCTTAAATAATTTAATTCCAAAGACCATCTTCGATTCTGATGTAAAATCTCTTCAGAATACTGTTTCAACCAACAGTTCTTGTTGACTCAATGGCTGAGTTTGAAAACAATGCAGGACAATGCACACAACTATACTTACTCAGACAACTCCATGTGCTCCAGGGCTTTGTGCCCGCCACCTCCAGAGAGAAAGAGAGGATGACAGATGTCAGCCCCCCTCCCTCACTTTAAACAAAAGCCCAATAGAGTGAATCTGTGAGTGAATGAAACAGCAAAGTAGGACAAGTAAACCTAGTAGTTTTGTCTTCAGGTGTTCAAATATACAGGCCAGATTGTGCAGAGTGGAAAAAAAAGGATATGGGGAGACAGAAAGAGCAAAAAGGCGAGAACAGAGAGAGAGAGGAGCTGAATGAAGATGACTGGGAGGACCATATGACTCTCTGAGTGCACTGTGTGTGTGTGTGTGTGTGTGTGTGTGTGTGTGTGCTTGGTCAAGTGGAATGGGAGGTGTTGATGGAAAAACAATATGGCAGACTATTCAAGTTAGCTGCTAAAATATATTTTTGCTTTAATTTTTAAAAATCAAATCCGTTTTTAACCATAACATAGTAAGTCTTACTAAGTCTTATCAGCATTATTGGCTGAAGTTGTAAACATGAAATAATTCACGTCCAACCTCACTCTTCTACGTCTCACATGTTTAATTATATACGACAGCTGTTATGTTAATATGCTAGTATGTTTTTCATTAATAATCCTTACCAACTAATCCATTCCTGCACTTATGCAGTTACTTATATCTCAAATGCAGGGGTCCAGCTATTGTTTGAGTGAAATGAATGGTGTGTCTGACAGATGTCTAAATGAGGCCCTCCATGGTTGAGTGAGCTTGACAGACATTATCTCCTTTTTTGGGAACTTTGAAATGAGGCCGAGCTCATTTCAAACTCCACTTGGGCTTTAATCATGGCTGCCTTCCAGTCACTCAGATCTGGACAAATTTGACAATTCCTGGGTTGTTTTTTTTTACTGGGATTTTCCCTTGTAGAACAAAGACGCTGCTTGAAATGTGCATTATTCTTCCTTTAGGTTTTTCTCATAGATTTATTATTACCAGTATATACAAGCTATGAAGAAAGCTGGTTGTTTTTACTATAATGAAAAGCCCTGTTTGTAATATGATGTTTTTAAATGATCTTTAAAGAAACAGAGGGTTATTTCCATCATCATTAATGATGGGTTGTCATTGTTGTGTATGACGCTCTTTGTTTTGTGGAAAAGAAAAAAATGCAGATTTTTTTTCCACACAACAAAACCATTCAGAGTGAATGAGATAGTTCACTCAAGATAATCAGTGACTTAAAGTGTTAGTTCACACAAAAATGAAAATTCTGTCATTAATTACTCACCCTTGTGTTGTTCCAAACCCATAAGACCTTCGGAACACAATTTAAGATATTTTTGATTAAATCTGAGAGCTCTCTGACCCTCCCATAGACAGCAAGGTAACTACCACGTTCAAGGTCCAGAAAAGTACCAAGATGATCGACAAAGTAGTCCGTGTGACATCAGTGGTTCAACTGTAAAGTTACGAAGCTACGAGAATTTGCGCAAAGAAAACAAAAATAACGACTTTATTCCACATTTTCGTCTCTACTGCGTCACTTTGGACGCGCGTTCACGACAGTACCATGACGCGAGCGTGTGGCGCGTGTGGTGCTGACCCAGATCTGGCGTGATGACGTCATTACGCCGGATCTGGGTCAGCGCCACCACACGCCACAGCGTATCCACAAGTGACGCAGTAGAGACGAAAATGTGGAATAAAGTCGTTATTTTTGTTTTCTTTGCGCAAAAAGTATTCTCGTTGCTTCGTAACTTTACAGTTGAACCACTGATGTCACACAGACTACTTTGTCAATCATCTTGGTACTTTTCTGGACCTTGAACGTGGTAGTTACCTTGCTGTCTATGGGAGGGTCAGAGAGCCCTCATATTTCATCAAAAATCTTAAATTGTGTTCCGAAGATGAACGAAGGTCTTACGGGTTTCGAACAACACGAGGGTGAGTAATTAATGACAGAATTTTCATTTTTGGATGAACTAACCCTTTAAATTTAGTCCGTTCCTGTTTATAAAAAGGAATATGACACGAGTCTTTTGGACTACTTTTAAACTGTCTTTTTAAACTGTAAAACTGCCTTTGGTCCATTGATAGCCCTGGTCCTTGGTGCGGCCTGAACATTCTGCTAAACATCCCCTTTTTTGTTCTATAAAAGAAAGATAGTCACACAGTTTGAAATGAGGGTAAATAATGTAGAATTTTTCATTCATTGCAGGTTTTGTTTTATCATAAAAGTTTTGTATGAGGATCACTGATTGTTTTTAGTGTAATGAACAGCTTAGACTCCTGTTAACCTATGTCCTTGAGTCACCAGGCTTTAATTTAGCACTGACAGTAGAGTTCTGGGTAAGGAAAGCAAACAGATTTCCATGGTTGTCCTGAGGAGGTGGCCCACAGGATGTTTTGCTATGTTACATAAAACAGTGGCCCAGAGCTTCCAGGGCTCTTCCAGAACAGCTCAAGGGCAAAAAAGCAGTAAATGTTTATACTTACAATATGAAAACTTGCTCCTCATTGTGCTGTTGTGTGGAGTTTGGCTTTGTATAGACTTACTGAAGGTTTATGGCATTCATTTTAACCACAATTTCTCCTTTCTGCTTTTTGTTTCAGAAAATGCTTCTAAAAAAGAACTGTGGAGGGAAAACAAGGACTATCAAGATTCGGGTGAGTGTGTCAAAAAGAAAAAAAAAGTGTCCCCAAAAAAGTATTCAGACACTTCAACCACACTGTATGAATGTCACTGCATTAGATAACAAAATATTAAAGAAAGTGTCATCTATTATAAAGAATGATTGCATAAGCACACTTTTCAAAAAGTTGACAAAGAATATATGTGCAATTTTAAAAAGATTTATTTGAACATTATCTAGTTTTCAAACCTTGTAGAACATGTTTTTTTATGGATACATGGAACATGTTTTCATATTTTTGTTATGGTTAAAAAAGATTTCTAGTCTTGATTTTCTAGTCTTGGTTCAGTTTTATCTGATAAAACAGTAGTAGCATGATTTCATTGAATGAGAGTGGTTAGATTGCTTTATAAAACACTGACATGTGAGCATGCCTTGTGTACTGGAGCATGGCCAAAGTGCACCCGCTGACCCTCATAGCCATAGCCATGGCCGTGGACCCCGGGTGTTTCTTTGGCACTCGTCACACTGGTCCAGAAGGCCCGAGTTTAGTGATGCCAGTGTGTGACGTCATTATGAGCTCGCCACCTTTTGGACTGCAGAACAGTAACTCCTGCTTGCCTCCTCCTGCCATGCATGGCACAGGAACTGGAACACTCTTGGGCAACCCTGGCTGCAGACCAGGCTGCTGGAGTCAGAGAAATTAATTAGAAACACAATCTGTGTCACCTCTTAGGGGCCCCTTACAAAAAAAAAAAAAAAGTGGTAATACCATTGTATTCTTTGAGATATCTTTCGGTAACGTTTAAATACCACAGCATTCAGCATTCTAATATATAATATTCTCATATCTAAAATGTTATAATAAAACAAAAATAATAATAATAATAAAAATTATTAATACCATTGTATTCTTTGAGATATCTTTCGGTAACGTTTAAATACCACAGCATTCTCATATCTAATATATAATATTCTCATATCTAAAATGTTATAATAAAACAAAAATAATAATAATAATAAAAATTATTCTAGCTTTCTGAAATGCAGATTTACTTTCTATAGAATGTTCTATTTGCAAAATAATTGTTGCATAATTGTCTTTATCTCTACTGAACATCCAGAAACCTCCATTTCATCTGTAGGAGATTGGATGACCATTTTTATTAGATTAATGGAAAGAGGTGAGGAGCTAGGGATGAAAAGGGAGAGGGAGAGGAAGTGTGTGTGTGTGTGTGTGTGTTAGGATGAAGTCATTTTCCATTTATAGAGTGCCGGCTGTTGCAGGATCTACAGTCATAGAGAGAAAGATGTTCATCTCTTCACTCCTCCACTTTGTTGTTGTTTTCAACTTTCTTTCGCTCTTCCCACTCTCTTTGCTTTCCCACTCTCTTTTCCTTTGCCTTTTGTCCTTGATTGTTGACTCTATATTGTCATATTAGGTATATCTATTTGATCAGACATGCTCAAAAAATCCTCCTTGGGTGGCCACATATACTGTTCATTTCAGTCTCTCTATTTCTTTTCTTTCACTACTTTCGCATGAAGTTTAGTGTTTTCGAATGTATTATTTTAATATTATTTTCAAATTTTAATTTCAATATAATTTTAGAAGCTTTTAGCAATGGTCGATGAATGATTTGAGAATTCAGCATAACATGAGTCAGTTATTCACATCTTTAAAAAAAGCATAACCTTTTGTATTTAAAGTCTCTAATGTGAATGCAGCAATGCAATATATTCAGGAGGACTGAATGTCTTGTCCCAAACTAGGTCTGAAAATTCTCCATGTGAAGATAGCATAGATAGATATGATCAATTTGAGCTATAAAGCAGTTCTACAAAAGACAGGTGTCATTATTCAGCTCCATTTAGTTTTTTAATTATTTTTTAAAAATTAGTTAACTGTGTCAATGTCACAAAGTGAAGTTCATCATTTATAAAATAAAACAATTGAAGTTGTAAATAAACATTATTGAAGTTGTAATTAAAACATGAAAGAAAATACTATTTCAATGTTTCGACTTTAGAATTTGATATATAATTCAGTGTGTTACTTGCAGCTTGTTTTAATTAATTGTGAAAATGTGATTTCTGAGTAAATATTGTTTTTGCACATTTTTTTTCAATGTATAAGCAACTCTTCAGAAGACAGTAATGTCATTGAATTGCAAAGTTAGTGACATTATCCAGCTCTACTCTCATCTGATTGAGAATAAATTAATAAATCATGGTTAAATCGATAATATTACTGAATATCAATGGCCAGTTATCCCCCTAAACCCCTAAGTCATACTTTTTTGTTTTATTTTATTTGGATATCTCATTAATTTCAGTTTGTGAAAATGTTTTTCAATCAATAGTTTTTGTCATTTAGTTCTAATATACAAAAGTAACCCTATAATAATCAGTGTTGGACAAGCTACTTGGAAAATGTAGTGAGCTAAGCTAGCATTTAACTCTATATTAAATGAAGCTTCACTGCACTGAATGCGTATGCACCTGTATTTGCATGGGTATGCTCAATTTAGCCCAACCGCCGTAAAACACGAAGAAGAAGAAGTCACCGTCATACTGAAGTACTTCTGTTGGCTACACAGGTCCGTGTATGGTGGTGGCGTCACTTACAGGATCAGTGACCCTTAGCAGTTGTATTTCTGCTTTGAGCTCGAGCTTCAGAAATGTTTGGGAAAATGTAGCTTGTGTGGACGCTACCGCACTACTTGCTCAACAAAAGAGCTTTGTTACTGAAAAGCTATTTGATTCAGAAAACAGCTACGCTACTACCATGCTATTGAGAGATGTAGTGACGCTACTGCCCAACACTGATAATAATAATGCTTTTCCATTCACTCTCCACTTTCTGTCCTTTCCCAACTGCACATGTAGTGGTTGGGCCCCTTGTTTTATCTCAGAGCCCCTGTCTCTCTGCTGGCCACGCTCCAGGTGAACGCTAGAGATGGAGAGGGAAGAGGCTATCTGGGGGCCTGTTAGGGGAGAGGGAAAATCATCATGGGGGTTTGAGGTCTGGGACATGACCAGAGAGTATGAGCGCTCAGAAACAAGAAAGCAATGAACCAAAGAAGGAGAGAGAAAAAAGTAATTGGTGGATGAAGCCAGAGAAGACAAACAGTCTCATCGCCTGGATGAGTTTTGGTCCAAACTTGTTGACAAGACAGATGTTAGGGGTTGAGGGGTTAATTCTTTCCCATGTATAAGGGGTATAGTGTCTCGTATGATGTTTTAAAAGCATTATGTGGCATTAAAATGTACTAGGAAAGCCTGAGTGCCTGACCTATTTGTTATAATTAGTTTATAATAATTAGTCTTCCCACAATTGCAGGTATTTGTCAGCCTAGGCCCGCAGAGCTATTTAAATTAAAAAATAAAGAACTGTATTTGATAGTTTGTTATTTGCTGTTAGGAATGCATGGATGAAACCAGTTTAAAATGATTAAACATAGAACATTGCTTCCTGAAAATGGAATAATGTAGCACTGCAGTGAAACGCTGAGGCCTCCTTTTTTTATTTTGATGAAGTGTTGATCTGGCCCCTTGATAGATTTGAAAACCTCAAACAGAGTGGCTATTTGACAGGAAAAGAGCTTAACCTTGTGGTACATGCCTATATATCTTTGTGAGTTGTGCAATTTAAGCCAGGCTAGATTTAGCTGGCCATATGTGAAACATATTAACTTCTTCTTTTATTCCCCAAGACAGGAACTCTTACTTCCTCTGAGTTTTTCAGGTTTTGCTCATTTGGTTTTACTCCGGTTTTGTTTTAAAGATCATTTTGGTCATGTAAGCCAGTGATGATACACTAGAGGAACATTTTAGACAAAGTTCACCATGTTACTGTAGTACATGCAAGTTAAAGTTAGATGGAGGCAAACATACAAAAAATGGCAAGAAAACTGTTTTAGTTACTTTAATATCAATGCATTATTTGGTTACTTATTTGTTTAGTCCAATTTCATCTTTTAATTTTATATCTGTTACATCCAAATTTAGCATTTTAATACTGAAACAAAATCAGTATGGCAGATCTAGAATGTCACATTTTTAATAACAAAATAATTTAAAATAAATAATGAAGTATGCATAAATTAATTAATAAAAATGCAAAATGCGTTTCCTGTTGTACTGGAAATGCAGCCCGGAACAATGATGTTGAATTGACTTTATTGAAAGTAAATTCAACATTATTCCAACAAAAATCTGTAAATCGAAGTAGTCTTGGATAGAACATCCAAGATCATGCAGATCTGTTGAACAACTACATAGATATCCCAACTCTGTCACAAATGGGTTTGGCAAACCAGCAATGCTTTGTGATCGCCATAAACGCAGGGTCAGTTAAATGGGTGTGGATACGATTACAGTAAAGACACAGATGCCAGAGACATATAGCATACAAGCATAAAGTGATGATGGTTGGGCCGACAGTTAGGCAAATTGACTGGAATGGACTGCTTATGCAAAAATCGCTAGTATAATGTTCTTCCATAGCAAATGAGGTAGTTGTCATATTTCTAATAAGCATCAATATTCTATCCAAGTCTACCTGGATTTTCAGTGTGGGATAATGTTGAATGCACTTGCAAGTGTAACATATCCTCAATATTTAATTTTGTGTTTAACTTTCTTACAAATTACACTGCATTGGACCAGAAGTTGTGGTGGCCACTCAGGCCTTCTTGCAAATGCCACCTTCAGCTCAGACCAACACAAAGCGGAGCGCAAGAGCACCCTTCTGAGTCATAAAATGACAAAGAGCAGCCTTTGTATTACTTCATGGAAACTCGCCTTTATACCCTTTTTTTGTTTCTTGTGGTTCCCTCACAGAACCTGAGTGGTGGTCGTCACGCACCCCGATACTCCTACGATCCATCCATCTTCGCTTTCCGCCCTCTGAGCAACGCTCCGCCTTGCAGCCCCCTGCTGACTGCCGAGGAACCTCCATGTGCTTGAAGGAAAGGACTGGAAACTCGCAGACAAAACATCACACATTTGTGGACCAAAAAATCCCAACATAAAGACAATGTATCTTTGCATTGCTTTTATTTTGCAGGATATTAGTGTGAACAAAGGCCCTGTGATAAGGCCTGTTGACAAAACAGGAAGTGTGATCGGGGCCAGAATGTAGGAGAGGAATGAGGAGACGGCAACCTTTTGCCTTTATCCGTCTCATCCTCTCTTTCTCTCAGGAAACCCACTTAGAACTTATTATAATGACAAGGCCATGACCACTGCGCTATCTATAAAACCACAACCAAATGGTTTGGTATCTCTGATGTGTTTAAGAGGAGTGAGGAGTGATTGGTCAGTGGTTCGTAGATAACGTCTCAAGATTGGGCCACATGGTTATGTCGAGACCATCGGATTAAGAGTAAAATGTAAGACCACATTTAGGCAAAATGTGATGAGAGACAATCAGTTTGATGCCAGAATGGGCCTTAATTCATTTTTGATAAAAGAGTTTTTCGATCTATAAACAGTATAAACTGGAAAGCTAACAATCAGATCAACAATCAGATCAGACAATCAGATATAATGACAACACAGGCCAGATATTCCAAGTCATTGTTCAATTTCAGATGTTATGCAAGTCTGACCATAACAATGTATCAGTAATCAGAGCTGATTATCTGATGTGTATTCCAAAGTAATTAAATCTTAAATGAAGAATGAGAAAAAAAAAAACACTATACTAAAATCATATATTAAACATGCGCCTTACTATGTAGCATACTCAGTACTATGTACCTACATACAATGACTTTTACCATCGATATCTAGTTTATGAAATATTTTGACACTGTTTAAACACACCAGGGATGAAATCATACACACAGTGGCTGAATTGAATACTAGTGTACTGCATACTGCAAAATACACATTGTATACAGTGTACTATTTTTAAAAAATATAATGTGAAACATGGGTACATTATATTTACAACAAATGTTTGAAAACAGTATGTTGTTTATATTGGAAAAAAAAAAAAGGGTTAGTTTGCATTAATTAATTTCTGGAAAAAATCTTTTGGTTTATTAATCACATTGGAAATAGAAGTTTAAGTCGAACATAGTATGACTTAAATGTGAGATATAGTATTTTCCAGAAAATGTGCATACTGTTCACACTATACAAACAACATACAGCAGAAATAATAAGATGAGTATG
>NW_015548419.1:317466-317865 GCF_001515605.1 Sinocyclocheilus anshuiensis
ACTGAGACTGCGCTACTGTCAGTCACGGAAGCCTTGCGGATTGCAAAAGCTGATTCCAAATCATCAGTTCTTATTCTGCTGGATCTATCTGCTGCTTTTGACACTGTCAATCACCAGATCCTCCTGTCTGCACTCTCATCACTGGGCATCACAGGGATTCCACTTCACTGGTTTGAATCCTATCTTACTTGTAGGTCTTTCAGGGTGGCCTGGGGAGGGGTGGTCTCCAAAGCTCATCAACTGGTCACTGGGGTTCCTCAGGGATCAGTTATTGGACCCCTCCTCTTCTCCATATACACTACATCACTGGGGCCCATCATACAGGCACATGGCTTCTCCTACCATTGCTATGCTGATGACACACAGCTCTATCTCTCATTTCAACCAGATGATCCAACG
>NW_015548419.1:318275-328590 GCF_001515605.1 Sinocyclocheilus anshuiensis
ATCAAGTTCAAGACATTGATGCTTGCATAGAGAACAGCCACAGGCTCAGCACCTGCCTATTTCCACTCACTACTACGAATCTACATCCCCTCCAGAAGTCTGAGATCCGCTAGTGAGCGACGCCTCGTGGTACCATCACAGAGAGGCTCAAAATCACTTTCCAGAACATTCTCGTTCACTGTTCCTGACTGGTGGAATGATCTTCTCACCCCTATCCGGAATGCTGAATCCCTGACAATTTTCAAGCGACAGCTGAAAACTCATCTCTTTAAACGCTACTTGACTTCATCTTAAAAAAAAAAAAAACTTTTTCTTTCTCTTTATTTATTCCTTCCCTTTTTAGCTTGTACTTATTTGAACAATGCCTAAAACTTGGTATTACAAGAACTTCCTGTGTCTGTTTGCCTCTTTAAGAAGAATCGCTTTATGTATTCCCCAATTGTAAGTCGCTTTGGATAAAAGCGTCTGCAAAATGACTAAATGTAAATGTAAATGTTTTTTTGATTGTTTTTATTTTAAAATTATTTAGATATAGGGCTTAATGACTGACCAAAACAAAGTTATTTTGTAGAAGTAGTTTTATCTCTTATTATTAAAAAAATGACAAATATTGTAAATTACAAATGTACTATAATATACATTATATATACATAATTAAAATTAATAATATGTGATATTTCATAATCTTTTATTTTCAACAACATTACAATACTAATATTTGTGTCTTAAAGTCTTCACTTGTAAAAAGTTCACACTATCATGCTTTTAAGTTCTTAAATCATAAACTTTTATTTTGGCATAATACCGGTAAAATGCTCTAAATGTCTGGCCACAAAGAGGTTTGAAATTTTGCGAATGTGTAAATAAAGTGATCCTACAGCACATTATGTTCCCAAATGGACACTAAGCTCAGCAAATGAAAAGATGGAGTTTGCATTTACTGTGAACCGTGCAACTCTGAGATGCTATACTTGTATATAATATTTAATACAATATTTGATAATCACACTAAGCTATATCACAATTTCAGTTTTTATTTATTTATTTTTTACAGTTGTGCTGCCCCATTTATTTATTTATTTATTTTTATTAATTAATTAACTTTTCACCAACTTGTGAACCCCCTTTTGGAAACCTTGCCTCAATGTGAATGATGCATATAGGGGCATCTAAATGTCCGTGTCTCATTTTACCCTGATTACATAAACATGCTTCACAAAAGCCACTTTCCACTCTCATGAGAGTTGTTTCTTGATGAAATAAGATGTTTGTGTAAAGGTTGTTATTTTTTTACTGTGAATGTGCGTGTGCCGGGCGATAAGTGAGTCTGCCAACATTGCAGGTTCCATATCCACCCCAAAGGAGCATTCTCATTCCAGCGTGGGCTGATTCCACTGGCCTATCTGTGCCAGATCCCAAACAGAGCAATAAGCTGTGTGTTTGTGTTCAGGGAACCAGAGAGTGACGTCAGTGCCCAGCTATGATGAGGGGATGAAGGAAGTAAGCCAGAAATGAAGACATCAAGATGGGTGTGTGCAGCCTGATTAGAAGATACTCTAGAATAATATGGTTCAATCAGATGCCTTTCAAATCCAGTTTCCTGTAGGATAAGCAGTGTGTACACACTCAGTTTGGAATTTGGAATGGGTATAGTTAGCAAATGGGACATTCGTAAAATACCATGCAAAGTGATCTAAAGCAGTTGAGTTGCAAATAGCATTTGCAAACCCCATTCAATTCATAGTTTTAAACATTAGCATGTTTTGTCAGCTGAACAGTTGGCCTGTTGACCACACTGAACTCTTATGTCTCACAACTTCCTGGAGAAAAAAAAAACCTCCTTGAATATAGTCTGATAAAATTGCTTAGAACATTTTCCATACAGCAATATATAATGGTGTAAACAGCACAGCTTAGGAATATGTATTGTTTTGCATTTTATTTTTTTATTTGAACCTTCAAATAACATAGTATATTACAAAATGTACTTAAAAAAGGCAAGAAAATTTCCTATTTTAAAATACATTTTGGCTAAATGCAAAATGTATTTTAAAAATGTACTTTTGCACAATATAGATAATAATATATATAAAAAATATGAGTATAAAAACATCAGTAACTAAAATATAAGTAACCATATATATACAGTGGGTACGGAAAGTATTCAGACCCCCTTCAATTTTTCACTCTTTGTTATATTATTTGGACACATGAACATTTTTATTACTTTAGCTGCTGACCAAAACATATTCGAGTTACAGTTATATAATTAATACAGGCTTAAAGTGCACACCCTGAGCTTTAATTCGAGAGTATTGCACTCATTGTACTCATTACAATTGGAGGAAAGGTTAAGGAATAACAGCTCTTTGATACATCCAGCCAAGTGAAAAACACTCTCCATGAAGTAGGCGTGTCTGAGGGTTCACCACAAGGTGCAAACAAGGCTAGATTAGACTTTGCCAAAAAACATCTAAAAAAGCCAGACCACTTCCGCAAAAGCATTGTGGCTGAAGTTAAGATCAACCTGTACCAGAATGACAGGAAGAAAAATGTATGGAGAATGCTTTGAACAGCTCATGATCCAAAGCATGCAACATCATCTGTGAAACATGGTGGAGCAGTGTGATGGCATGGGCATGCATGGCTTCCAGTGGCACTTGGCTACTGGTGTTTATTGGTGACAGAAGACAGAAGCAGCTGGATGAATTCTGATGTGTATAGGGATATACTGTCTGTCCAGATTCAGCCAAATGCAGCAAAGTTGATTGGGCGGCGCTTCATAGTACAAATGGACGATGACCCAAAACACAGCAAAAGTAACCCAGGGGTTTTTGAAGGTTAAACAGTGGAATATTCTGCAATGGCTAAGTGAGCATGCATTTCACTTGTTAAAGACAAAACTAAAGCCACAAACAACAACTGAAGTCAGCTGCAGTAAAGGCCTGGCAAAGCATCGCGAAGGAGGAAACCCAGTCTCTGGTGATGTCCATGAGATCCAGACTTAAGGCAGTCGTTGCCTTATTGCATTAATCATATATTTACATTAACATTTACATTTAGTCATTTAGCAGATGCTTTTATCCAAAGCGACTTACAAATGAGGAAGCAATCAAAATCAACAAAAGAGCAATGATTTGCAAGTGCTATAACAAGTCTTAGTTAGCTTAACTCAGTACATTTTTAATTATATAATAAATAAAAATAAAACAGATAAAATAGAAAAAGAATAGAGCAAGCTAGTGTTAGAGGCCTTTTTTTGCATATACTGTATATATATATATATATAGATATATATATATATAATTTATTATTATTATTAATAATAATTAAGAGATAATGTAGTACAAATGTGATAACTTCATTTAAGCAAGTATTCTGGTGGGTTAAACTGAGTGTATCCAGAGACATGCCTGAACATGCCTTAAATGTTGCCTTGAACGTTTTTAAAAATAATTAAAATAAATATATTTAAATATAAATATAATATACTAAATAAAACGTTTTTTTTTTCTTAAATGAACAAGCTTGTAACAATATTACATACAATGTAAATTATTATTTTTTTTAATTCACTTTTTAAAAATCAGAAAAGGTTTGACAGAAAAAAAAATAAAAATAGAAAACACATGTACCACGACCTGAAGAGGAACATTTTTAGAATTACTCTAAAGGGCTTTTTACTTGCTAAAAAAAAATAAACTATCAATTATAAGGCATGTACATTTTGTACAGATCATTTAGAGGCCATAGAAATTTACTTAGCAAATATGATAAAGTAGGCTTTATAGGGTTATAACTTAAAATACCCCAAACACTCAACACAAGACCCCAAGTTGATGAGACACAGCGTGAATGTTTATTTTTACAAAATACAAGTAACAAAATACACATTTTGTATGTGACTAATCATGCTCTCCAAACAATGGAGAATTCAAAAGCACTAAAAGGGTTGGATAAACAGAAAGACCAGTGCGTAGTAGTGAATGTGGGGGGCCTAATCCATCCTCGGAGACGCCAACACACACAAGCTCGCACATCACCAACACTGAGTCACTCTTCATTAATATCAAGAGAAGTGAATATGCACATAAATAATGTACACGGAGCTCACTCTCACTCCCTTTCTTGCAAACACACACATACTGATTCATTAACAGCTTGCTCCAAATCTAGAATGCCAAGCAAGTGTCCAGATGGCTGGTAAAGCCGCCTCTCTTTAAGGAGGCATCGTTAGCAGTCAACAGAAGCGCGTCCAACAGGAGCTCTCGCCATACGCAGCGTGGCCACTCAGCCAAACTGAGGAGGGAGTCCGCCGTTGTTCCGAGAATGAACCCAGAACAGCGGATTGAGTGGTCAATGAGCTTGCTTAAGCCTGTTAAAATGATCCCAGAACAGCAAGCTGTGGGTAGAGATTTGTCAACAACAGAAGTGCTTAAACATAAGTGGACTGACATTACAGTGGCATGATGTATTTGAGGAAAATATAACATCAAATGGAATACATTTCGAATTGAATAAGCAGCAAAACAGAAACTCCAAAATATGAAGAAATGATAGTTTGCCCATGAAAACAACCCTGGAAATAGAATAATCTTTTCCCCAACCTTAAGCTACCTCCACTCCAAAATCCTTGGTCTCAGACCAGGTGTGGAAAATGGATGTGTTTGAATGAAAACAGGGCAAAGGGAAGTGAAACTCAGTCACAGGACCAAACAGTTTCCACTAACAAGTGCTAGAAAGGTCTGTCAAAAAGTTCACTGTTTGGAAATGAAGACGGGAAAAAATGATATATCTGTCCACTCCAAGGGCTAAGATGAACGTTTGGGCTGATTCCATTCCTGATCCAGAGAGGATGGTCTTTCTTTCCTGTATTCAGTATCCATACTTATCGTTCAGATGTGTCCGACCATCACCGGTCTGACCTGTTCAAAACAGACACACAGGATAAAATGGTCTCTTTGTTTCACCTGCTAAACTTTTCTGGTTAATGACAACATGAAATGGCAATTACAAAGCATTTATTTGACTTTCATAATGAGAAGGATTTCATGATAATCACTTTTTCTGCAGCAGGGACATTTCCTAAGGTTCCATTTTTATGTATAGATATTCATATACAAATGGATTAGCCAGCAATGAATTTGCAAGACAACATCTAAAGAGGACAAATCATACTGAAAATATACATTTCAATAAAATTAGAATATTCTTCATTCTGTCATCAATAATGCTATGGCATCACAAAAAGAATTGTGGGTAATGGGCAATAATTTAATAATGTCTAAAGTCTCTAATAATCTGAAAGTCTCTACCATTTAAAAATTTTGGGTCATTTTATATATTTGAAACAAGCCTCAGGGTCACCTGCATTTATTTCATTAAATATACGGTAAAAGAGTGTGATTGCGAAATATTACAATTTTACAAAAATTAATTTATATTAAAAAGTCATTTATTCCTGTGATGCAAAGCTGAATTTTCAGCAGCCATTACTCCAGTCTTCTGATTCAGATGATCCATTAGAAATCATTCTAATATGCTGATTTGGCGCTCAATAAATATTTGCTTAATATGTGTGTGGAATCTGTGATACATTTTTAGGATACTTAGATAAACAGTCCCTTTTGATAAACGTAATGCATCCTTGCTGAATAAAATGATCAATTTCTTTAATAAATAAATGAATAAATCTTCCTGACCCCAAGCTTTTGAGCAGTAGTCTACATTGAGCAAAACATCTTTCAAAGCAGATTAAAGAACACATTATGTCTTTATTTTTTGATAAAGTCATAGACAGCCATATGGCTAATACAGTATAGTAACGAGGGCCATTTGTTAGCTTAACATGATTACAACTTAAGCACCATACCGACAAAAATGGATTCTGGCAGAAACTGGATCTTGCTCTCTCTTTTTTTTCCTAAGAAACAGAGAACCTTATCTTATAATAACCTCCTGACTTTAAAATAAATTCCTTGGCTTGGAATCAATGTGTTTTCCCATAAAGCAACTTCTCTAATCCCCAGAAATGTCAGAACTGTGTTTGAAGTGTCCTAAGATCAAAAGCTAATATAATGTTTAGCATTCAGCGAAAGCCTGTAAATTGAGATTAAAGGGTGCAGTGCCAAGAATGCTTGATTTTTGATGCATATTTCTAACTAACTGCGCAAAGAAACAAGCAGTTGTTTAGGGTTTTTGTTTAACAGTACAGGCAGGACTTAATTATATCACAATCATCAGGGGTGAAGAGAGGCAGCTATTTACCCGATGGAGGAACCCAAACGCAGTAGTCGGGGTCATCTTCTGGGTACTGCTTAGACATGGTCACAGGAGGCTAGAAATAAAAGGTAGAAATGTCTAAATATCATATGAAAACTAACATATGAAATATCATATGAAAACTAATTCTAGAACCTTACTGTAAGTTACAGACAAATTCTACATGTTCAGATCCATACAGTGATCCCAAAAAGTATTTACACACTTAAGGATCACACAAGTGTTCTACCTAGCAGAGTGATCTTGTACAAACAGTGATAATTTGAAATATTAATACAATATTTCACAAAAGAACTGTTTTGCTTTTTGTATCCAAAAAGTGTTCTAGCTAGCAGAGCTACCATGTAATTAATCATATTTGCTTTGGACATATCTCGTTAAAATATCTAAATACTTTTTGTCTTAATTTAGAATAGTATATCAGTAGTTTTATAAGTTAATAAACTAACAAACTTCATTTTGTGATTTCTTGTGTTCTAAATGTTCTTACATTTTTATTCATTTATTTATTATTATTATTTTATTTTAGGGCTACTTATTTATCACTTTTGTTTACTAATCATTGGTTACATATCTTATGTCTTAAGTAGAGCTGTTGCATAATGTGCATAATTTTGCACATGCATAATTATTTACTACTACAATACTTACCCTGCTTGGGCCAATAATTTTCTTCTTTGTATTTGTCTTTGGAACATTTGAGACACCGTTGTCAATTTCTTCTGCTGGGATATGAATCATAATGAAAAACAAAGTGCATCAGACATTTGTCACTGCCTTTATCCACTTAAAGGTAAAGATAGAAGCAGGACTAATGGAAGAAACATGTTTTAAGACAGTCACACTTCACATTTCAAAGAAGTTATGCCACAGAATAGATGAAACCATACACACAGAATATGTGATTCTACCTTTTGGACGAGAGGCACTTTTATCTTGAAGATGGGGAGACTTCTTAGCTATCTTAGCAGGCTGGTCCTCATGGTCTCCTTTAGCTAGACACAAAGAAATATTTGAGAAAATATGATTGCAGGCTAATATTATGGATGAGATTTTGTTCAAAGTGGTAGTTAAGTAAAATTAGACTCTGTGTAGCACAACACTGACGTCTTGTGATCAGAAATAGAATTACACTACTCTGGGAATATTGCATTACAACCCCCCCCCTCCCAGCACTTTTAAGGCAGTGGTTAGTTATTTTGGTAAATGTCTAACCATTAGGGCGGTGTGTCTGAGTTTCAGCTCTGTCTGCACTGGAGTGTTCTGAGCTGGTCGTCTCTGCAGACTGAACAACCTCCATATCACCATCTGTGACCGCATCTTCTGTCTTCTTGCTTTTTTCTTCCTCCTCTTCCTCTTCCTCTTCCTCACCACTAGAGGGCATTTCTTTCATGTTGAAGAGCTCAGGAGGCAGATTGGTTCGCTTTGGGGGTAACGTCTGCACATTTAGGTGAAAGAGAGAGAGAACTCATTACATTGTCTAATGACATATATATTACATATTATATATATTATTCCTACATAAATTTAAAAAGACTCACTCCTATTGTTCCAGTCTTCAGTTTGAATTTACTCCCTCCTTTCATGGCTCCAAACATAGGCAGAGATAACTTAGGTTTCTCAGCATCCGTGGACTGACTACTAGACCTGTATTTAAAAACAAAAACACATTAATCACACATTTAGGCCCATATTAAATTGTTTATTTTTTTTCTTCTTCAGTTTTTATTTTTCCTGGATTCCGTTTTCAATAATTAACTTTAAGCAATCAGTTGAATTTACAAAACTTCAACAATGTAAGAATTTATTAAAATTAGTGACCTTTGAAATGTCTTTTCTTTTTTTTTTTTACAGAAATTCAGTGTTGTCTATTGAAAATTTTCTGCATTCTGTTTTATTTAAATTTAATATAAAAAAATGGTGGAAATCCAATTAATTTAAATTGTGATATTTCTTAAACAATAATGAACAATTAATGACCCATTGGAAGATCATCTTGGGACGTTTTGGCTTTACTTTTCAACAGTGGAAGAAAGAGGACATGTGTCATGTCATCCATTTTTTTTTTTTACACTCTGTGGTATTTTTGATTTATTCATCCCAATTCCATGATATTTCACATTATAAAGTTATATAAATTCATTTTTATGACTGGATTCCACGGTTCCATCTTTTGTTACCTGCATCACAGAAATCGCAGGGCCCTATAAACAACCTACATACATAATTAATGTCTCATCTTAAAGGGTTAGCTCACCCAAAAATGAAAATTCTCTCAAGGCATCCTAGGTGTATATAACTTCCTTCTTTCAGATGAATCCAATCGGAGTTACATTAAAAATTGAGTTTGACCTTCCATGCTGTTTAATGGCAGTCATCGGGTGTTGCAGTGCATCAGTCCAAAAGAAGTGAAATAAAGCGCATCCATCCATAATAAAAAGTGCCTCACACGGCTCCGGGGGGTGAACAAAGGCCTCCTGTAGCGAATCGATGCGTTTTTGTAAGAAAAATATCCATATTTAAAACGTAATAATCAATTTAATCTAGCTTGTGCACACTGTTGTACACGGAAGCAGCTCCGGGCGGATGACGTAGGAGTTTGCACATGCGCCGCTCAGAAGTGACGAATGCGGAAGCGCAGGGGAGAGATCAAAACAAAACAACGGTCACGAATTAGAAGTACAAAACGAGGATTTATAAAGAAGAATGTCGGAGGATTTCGATACAAGCCAAGTTGCTAAAGTAAAGAAACTTTGCTTCCTTTGCTTCTGTAAACAAACATTGGTTTTCACGAGACTCACCGGCGCATGCGCAACGCAGATCTCATACGTCATCCTCCCGGAGCTGCTTCCGTGTACAACTGCTGGCGCAAGCTAGATTAAAGTGATTATTACGTTTTGAATATGGATATTTTTCTTACAAAAACGCATCGATTCGCTACAGGACGCCTTTGTTCACCCCCCGGAGCCATGTGAGGCACTTTTTATTATGGATGGATGCGCTTTATTTCACTTCTTTTGGACTGATGAACTGCAACACCCGCTGATTGCCATTAAACAGCTTGGAAGATCAAAGACAATTTGTAATATAACTCCGATTGGATTCATCTGAAAGAAGTAAGTCATATACGCCTAGGATGGCTAATAAGAATGGGCGAATTTTAATTTTTGGGTGAACTATCCCTTTAACAGCAAGTGACTGGCTGAGCTAAACTCTTGTTAAAGGACACATCATCTGAATTTATTCACACGATATTTATATCATGATCACAAACCCACTGCTCTACAGATTTATGCCAAAAAAGAAATTGAATCATTTAAACTGCAAAACCAGGTCTGTGAAATCATGCAGCGTAACAGAGATGTTGATGAGAGACACAGAAATCTTCAACAGACTGCAGTAGTCAATTAGAAATCACAACTTTTGTACATTATCAACTGTGCACATGTTTTTAAACCCGTCGTAAATCAGTTTCTAAGCTTATCTGGAGGGAACACTGAGCTCACCTGCTGGGCTGTAATGAAGGCAGCTGGGTGGGTTTGGCCAGGTCTGCTAGCTTGCGCAGTCTCTGACCTTCCTTCTTCAACTCGGCTACATGTAAATGTAGCTTCTTTCTCTCCACTCCACCCAGAGCCGTCTCGCTGCGTACAACGCTCATGAAAGCATCTAGAGGGTCCTCTGTCGAAGAACTGGAGACTCCTGAAGGGGGAAAACAAACATGAAGTGTAACCTTACACATGTTGAAATTAAAATATTTTTATAAAAAAATATAAAGATTTTTATAATATTTTTATAAAAAAAAATAGAGACTTTCAGCACCGTACCTTTCCCAGAAGAACTGAGCCTTTTCTCAGTGTAAGCCAGCTCTTTTTCAACCTCAGCCAGTTTGGCTAGCTAGGAAAGAATACATATTGCATTTGTAGGGATTTCTAGTACATGAACGGACACTGCTATGCTCCTATCAGCCATCAGGAGGTTTGCTAATCATCCCAGCACATGAATCCAATATTCTGGGTCTACTTCCTGCCGGTCG
>NW_015548419.1:329425-331263 GCF_001515605.1 Sinocyclocheilus anshuiensis
GGGAAAACGACAGACACACCCTGGAGCACCCAGTCCAAGTAATCAATGAAGGAACTCGCAAAGATTCCAAGCTGACCAAGCTCAAACTGAATCCACACAAGAACAAAAGACATCACCGTGTTTCGACTCACAAGAGCTGATGAAAATGATGATGAAAGAGTTCTTCCACTGAAAGGAGGAGGATCGGAAGTGGGAAAAGAAAGAGAAACCAGAGTCAGCCTGACTAGCAGCCGGAAGAGAAGGCAGCGACCAGCTGACCCAACCAGCCACAGAGAACAGCACTCCTTCACCTCACTCTCAGAGAACCGTAACCTCCATAACTTCAGACGGACAAGAAATCCTACCTGAACAACCCGCAAAACAGTCAGAAACTGACCCAACACCTGATGCGTTAGATCACAGCAGCGTCCAACAAACACCTGCTGACGAAACCACTCAAGTTCCTGAAAGTGCTGTCATGGTCATCTGCCACTCCTCCGACAAACACCAGATCAGTCCTGACATCCTACCTGTCTCATCCCAAACTCCAGTCCCTCAACTTCTGGGTGACCTCATTGAGAAAGGTATAGCAAGAAAGTTTTACGTCTCCATCATCATCGAACGGCACATCAAAGTCGAAGCCCTCCTGGACACGGGAGCCGACATCACCCTAATGTCGACTGAACTCCTTGAAGAAGTCCAAGAGAGAACAAAGAGGTCTAATAGCAAGCACCCTCAAACTTCAAAGGTGCGCGCTGAACCATCAAGCATATTCTCACACAGGCCTACAACTAAAACATATGGCCCCCCGAGTCCTATCAAAACCTGAATGAATTAATAATAATGAATTCCCTTACAAATTTAAGTAGTCAAGTTATCTACACATTAATACCAGGTACAGCACACACAGGAAATATGATGCTGGTTCCGTACCAGTGATTCATACGTATCAGGACGCTCCTGAATCTTTCCAGCCTTTTTCATGCGTTCAGTCCGCTTCTTCTCCACCGCTCCTGTCCGGTCAAGGAATGTGTCATCCTCACTGTCATAAAAATCTTCATCTTCCCAGTTCTTCTTCTTGCGTTTGCGGGACACTGTAAAGAGACAAAACCAGAATGCTTGTAAGAGGACTATAAATACCTGCAAAAAAATAAATACATAAGAAAATAATTTTCCCCTATTCAGGGTATATACAGGAATCATGGAGTTAAATTTAATACCCTTTAAGACCTTTTTTAAGACTCTTTCCATACATTTTAAGACCTCATCGCCAGTCCAAGTTTTAACCGGTTACATCGGCAACACTTTAACCTACATTTATTATATATTGATTGTAAGATAGCACAACTCCTTATCAATACAACATAATTCAGAAGTGGGGAACGAAGCACAAGAGAATTAATTGAGTGACTAACCAATGCAACACAAGAAACAAGAATTAGACCAATAAACAAAACTGACAAAACTTATTGAGGAGGGAAAATAAACCTCTCCGAGCTAACGGGGCAATGAGTTCACACAGTATATTCAAAATATGTATTTGTAACATCAACTCTTATAACTGTCTGCAAACCATAGCTCTTTTGTGGAACACTTCTCATGACAAACACCTGACTAATCAAACAGTTTACCTGTGATTACGGAGTGCTTGATTTGATGCAGACTTGACACAGAGTGTCAGTATTGCACCTGATTGTGTCTGAATGATCATGGAAGGTAAAATAATGATCACAACTATTATAATTTTAATTGTGCATCCCAAGCCCATGCCAGTAACAAAAAACCAGCCCAAAGTAGCGCAATTACCATGTCCCAAATATAAAAATGTAATTTCCATCCCTAAAATACATATTTTACAG
>NW_015548419.1:332402-333831 GCF_001515605.1 Sinocyclocheilus anshuiensis
TGATTAAACATTATAGATATGCTCAAGAACAAAACATTTATAGCTGTATTTATAAACTGCTTACTAATGCCTATTAATTTTGGAACAATGCTTTATAAAACAAGAATTAGACCAATAAACAAAACAGCTGACAAAACTTATTGAGGAGGGAAAATAAATCTCTCTGAGCTAACGGGGCAATGAGTTCACACAGTATATTCAAAATATGTATTTGTAACATCAACTCTTATAACTGTCTGCAAACCATAGCTCTTTTGTGGAACACTTCTCATGACAAACATCTGACTGATCACAGTTTACCTGTGATTACGGAGTGCTTGATTTGATGCAGACTTGACACAGAGTGTCAGTATTGCACCTGATTGTGTCTGAATGATCATGGAAGGTAAAATAATGATCACAACTATTATAATTTTAATTGTGCATCCCAAGCCCATGCCAGTAACAAAAAACCAGCCCAAAGTAGCGCAATTACCATGTCCCAAATATAAAAATGTAATTTCCATCCCTAAAATACATATTTTACAGTCACTGTTATGTACATTTATCATAAACACAGCTCAAATGCTTCCTACAAGTGTGGCCCAAAACATTTAGCACAGTTTTATTACAGGTAGAATGCAAAATGTTTCAGTACAAGCATTTCAACCAAATGTAATTTATGCAATATTTTAAACCTTTAACCCACTGGGGAAAATCAACCCATGGCAACAGTTTAAAAGCAGCCCAATTTCATGGAAAAAAACAACAACAACCCTGCATCCAACACGAACTGGAGAAGTCAGATTTGACTGATCACGGGTCAAAAGTAAGGAGAGATAACTGACAAGATGTTGGAGGATTTGCTCCTCAACAGATCACGAGCTCATTGATATCTTTTATCATAAGATGTGCTCCCTTTACACAGTGCACGCGCAATCGCGAAATTGAAAGTGAACTGCGACTGCTAGCGCTCATTCAAAAGGGGTTTAAATACGCCACATATTGATAGCGGCGCCCTGATGCGCGAAAATAATATACAATATTAGAATGTTTGCGGGAGCGCACACAAAAATCGCAGGAGCGGATGGGAGCATGCGATAATGGTCAGAAATTCAGCGAGAGCGGGATCAACAAGCCCTGCGCTATTAGTGTTGGGTCGTTCTTGAACGATTCGTTCATTTTGAGAACGTGTCGTCTCAGGGAGTCATTCGTTCAGTCGTGCATGTGCAACATCCTATAGGTTCTGTACTGGAATTAGTCAAGTAGTTCACCTGTTTCGAGTCTTCGGGTTTTTAACCGACACACATCAATTTATTTTGATTTGTTTTATTTTATTTCAGTTTACGAAAAAAAATTTTGACCAATCGTTTTCGTCTTAGTTTTTCGTTTAGGAAAATAACCTTGCTGGAGACGGGCTTATTTAAAATGAAAACTCATTCTCTGCCAG
>NW_015548419.1:334235-335741 GCF_001515605.1 Sinocyclocheilus anshuiensis
AATATGTTCTTTTCATTTATGAAGATTTAAGTATGTAGTTTATGCACATTTGTTCAACACTGCCTGGCAGATTCTTCACAAGATGTGGGCAAAAGTTTGTATTGTATACAGGAAGGATGCGCGTTCTTATCATTCTTCTGTTGCGCTGCTTGTCTATTTCTCTTCAAAGCACCAACTTAAAATGCCTATTTTGGTTTGATTGCTTGTGTTACATGAGAAAATAAATAATTTTGCCTTACTGATGCAGTAGCCTATTTAATGCGGGCGCGGTTCAGGTCGCGGTCTTATAAGTCAAACGGGTTGGGTACATAATTAAATTGGTGCTGGCTGCTGTCGGATAACGGGTCGGGTGTTCTGTTGTGTACTGCGGATGCAGGTTTACCTAACAGGACCCGTGCAGGACTCTGCTTTAAACTGCTTTGCGTCTCTCCGTCAGATAACCTCACGTGCGCGATGCACCATTTACGGGTATTTCCCGGTATTTCCCTAAACCGACACACATCAATTTATTTTGATTTGTTTTATTTTATTTCAGTTTACGAAAAAAAATTTTGACCAATCGTTTTCGTCTTAGTTTTTCGTTTAGGAAAATAACCTTGCTGGAGACGGGCTTATTTAAAATGAAAACTCATTCTCTGCCAGCAGCAGGCGCTTTTAGAGTGATAAAACTAGCGGTTTCTCCAGTAATGGGTGTAATCAAAGCAGCTCCGCTCATGAATGCTACTTTATCAGATCAAATGAAAATGCCATCGAAACTTTTCTGAAGACAGTCGGTTCAGAGATACATTCATATAAAACACCCGCGCCGTGTTATGATTTTGAAACGTGCAGTGCTCATGTTTATTCAACGAAGTCAAACGGCACAAACAAATCAATGTATGGGAAACTGGTAATGTATATCGAAATATCGGAAATGTGTTTAAAAATCATATCACCATTATTGAAAAAAATTATATCGCGATACATATTGATACTGAATTATTGTCCAGCCCTAACTACGCGCTATCACGCAGCAGCGCAGTCAGTCAGCGAGCGCCTTAACAGATGACGCCAAATCTTGCGGGATTCCATAAATAAACAACACAGAACCCCACTATTCGGACAAATATACATAGTGAAAAGATGATACAAAATGTAATACCTTGGAAAATGGCATTTAAGACTTTTTAATACTTATTAAGGGCCTTAGTTTTCTCTAAATTGATTTATCAACTTTTAATAATTTTTAAGACCCCGCAGACACCCTGTTATTTAATTGACCTATCAGCATTATTACAGGTTCTTAAAGACAATTACCACTAATAACACTGACTTACAACAAAATATTATTATTAAAAAAAACTAGCAATTTAAAACCAACAAACTTCTAAAATCCAATCACTTACGGTTACAAAAATTCCACCCAAAATACAACATCAAAGATTTTTTTTGTTTGTTTGTAATTTTATATTTTATTTCGGAAATAAAATGGCAAAAAAAAAAAAAAAAAAATAAACATGGGGATTT
>NW_015548419.1:336021-337819 GCF_001515605.1 Sinocyclocheilus anshuiensis
TTGGAAAAAAAAATGAAAAAAAAAAAAAAAAAAAAATGAACATGGTGATTTTTGTAAAGGGTTTAAATCTGACAGCTCCAGTCATAAATCTGTCAATAAAGCTTTTGGTATTGACTGTTTGATGTCTACCTACCTGCCTCCTGTCGCAGAAGACCACGGGCCTCCAGAATGCGGCAGGCCTCCAAGCAGCACTGGACGGCGGCTTCTTTCTTTTTTCCTGAGTGGGTCACTTCAGCCACCAACTGCCTGCCCATAGCATCATCCACTGGCAACCTAAAAGACACAGATATCAAACACAATATTTTAAAATTCCAACTTCTATGTAAATGTCACCAAAATCACCTGTATACTTTTTCATAAGTAATGTTCACAATGCAAGATCAACCTGTCTGTGCATTTTAGTAGACAATTTTGCCACCAATCATTCCAATTTTGGCAGCTGGTGTTAAACTGCTAAAAATAAAGAAAGGTGCAAATGTGGTTTGGTTGCAAACAGAAATTAAGTGCTTACTTAATTCTGCAGAGCCAGGTACCTTGGCCTTTTTCTTCATACTCAAACTCTAGTTCTTCTCCTGAAATGAAAATAAACAGTTAAAATAACATGCTTGCGTGGTAAAGAAATCAGGATTTCATGATTCTGTATCTTCATTTGCATCAAGTTATGTTACCTTCTCTGTCATAAAAGCCCTGTAATGCTTTTTTAGGATCTTTTAAGTATGCTGCTTCCTGATCCTCTTGAAATTCTGTGGCAAACGGATTGTCCTCATTCTCATCCTCTTCTGGCACTGCCTCTTCATCTAAAAAAACAAAACAATGTGTAAGTTCACTGAGAACAGGTAGATAACAATGGGCCTCATTTATCAATCTAACGTAGAAACGAGTGCAGATACACACAAATCAACTTACGACAGAGTTCACGTGTGATTCATGAAACATTCGTATGCCACCAATCTCATCGTACGAATGATTGCACGTTGATAAATTTGCCGGCAGAAAACAATCGTCATTTGAATATCACGCCCCTAAAAACACCCCGGTTTAGAAGCCTCACCCCTAGAGTTTACGACACGGAGAAACGAAACCCGGCCAAAACGAGTAAGTAATCTCATGAAAGAGAAATTGATCTTACTCCAAAAATACCCGTTAACGTTGTAATTGCAAACAATTAGGCTACATTAATTTATGTCATTTATATGTATATTAAAATACTGGTAGGCTAAATATAAACATTATAGCCTATTTCCCTCACTTTGCAACACATATTTTAAATTTAACGATATTCAGAACAGAACAAGAATGAAAAATAAGTAGTTATAAAATTATATATTAAACTATAAAATAAAACAAAAATTAGGCTATAGTGGCAAACAGCATACAAATGTCAAGCAAAACTGAAACCATACCACAAGAATCCAAATGTTTCCATTTTTGCCATATTAGTAAGATTTGGTTGCTTAACTATTATTCATTATGTAGCCTAAACAAGGCTTTATACTACACTCATGTTCTAATATCCGTGTAAAATCCTTCACATGCGCAAAAATGTTTGTTTGGGCTCTGCACGCTGATTTTACAGTGGACCTTTTAAAATAAACAGTGTAACTTTTATGTTTGGTTGACGGCATTTTAGTTTGATGATGAATGGCTGAACTAATGAGCTTCGGTTGACAGTCAGGAAAATAACCTAAATGAACAAAATGCTGTCATTCTACAATTCTCCACCGTATTTACTATGCTGCACGCAAGTTCAGGTAACTCAAAAACTTGCGTACACAAGCTGAGACCAGACGTGAGATTT
>NW_015548419.1:338604-362481 GCF_001515605.1 Sinocyclocheilus anshuiensis
TGCCATATTTGTAACATTTGTTTGCATAACTATTATTCATTATGTAGCCTAAACATGGCTTTATACTTCATTCATGTTCTAATATCCGTGTGAAATCCTTCACATGCGCAAAAATGTTTGTTTGGGCTCTGCACGCTGATTTTACAGTGGACCTTTTAAAATAAACAGTGTAACTTTTATGTTTGGTTGACGGCATTTTAGTTTGATGATGAATGGCTGAACTAATGAGCTTCGGTTGACAGTCAGGAAAATAACCTAAATGAACAAAATGCTGTCATTCTACAATTCTCCACCGTATTTACTATGCTGCACGCAAGTTCAGGTAACTCAAAAACTTGCGTACACAAGCTGAGACCAGACGTGAGATTTCATCGTAGCCACCACTCACTTCCATATTGATAAATTCCAAGTTTTGCGTTGAAACGACCGTACGCCCAATTTTCTGTCGTACGTTTGTTTCGTAAATTGAAAAAAATTTGGGGAAGTCGTGGCCTAATGGTTAGAGAGTCGGACTCGTAACCCAAAGGTTGCGGGTTCGAGTCTCGTACCGGCAGGGATTGTAGGTTGGGGGAGTGAATGTACAGCGCTCTCTCCCACCTTCAATACCACGACTGAGGTGCCCTTGAGCAAGGCAGCGAACCCCCAGCTGCTCCCCGGGCGCCGCAGCATAAATGGCTGCCCACTGCTCCGGGTGTGTGTTCACGGTCTGTGTGTGTGTTCACTGCTGTGTGTG
This sequence comes from Sinocyclocheilus anshuiensis, assembly GCF_001515605.1. NCBI lineage: Eukaryota > Metazoa > Chordata > Actinopteri > Cypriniformes > Cyprinidae > Sinocyclocheilus > Sinocyclocheilus anshuiensis. Next base: position 339,338 of record NW_015548419.1, read on the forward strand.
TCCACTTAGGATGGGATAAATGCAGAGCACTAATTCCGAGTATGGGGCACCATACTTGGCCACATGTCACGTCACTTTCACTTAAAAGAGGCCCAAAGGATTGAGGATCATTTTTGTCTTTGTTACCCATTCCCCAAGAGCAGCCAGTATCTTCTGAGGAGCTTCTCGTTGTAGCACTGGCTTCACTGTCCTCTTTCTCTTCCTCCTCATCTGAGCCGTCACCCATCATCCTCTTCTCCAGCTCTTCTCTCTGTTTTCTAGCACACTCTCTGAGCTCTGTCACCGTCAGTTCAGATTCTGCTTCATCAAACTCTGGACCCTGAGAAAAGAGGGAATCTGGTATAATCAAAGCTAGCTCAAGCAATAATACTGAAGAGCATGAGTTAAATCTATTGACAAGGTCTAATTTAGGTCTGGTCTGGACAACACAGTAAAAGATATATATATATATTTTAAGTTGTAAGTTGTAAATAAAACAGACTACTGGAGTATTTTACAAAAGAGAAGAAAAAAAATCTTCTTATTCTAACTATGTCTTCTACAAAATGTAATGTTTAATTGAATATGTTACTTGCTGTCTCATTGTAATTAATTGTGAAATTTACTAGCAGCAACTTCTGAGTGAAAACTGTTTTGGTAACTTTGAATTGGTAACCACAGTTTCTGGTGAAATACCATTGTTACTACAACTTAGTGCTGGGCGGTATGACCAAAAATGTATATCACGGTATTTTTCAAAATTATACCGGTTTAACAGTACATGACGGTATTATTTTTTTTCATACATGACCGGGTGTTAACCATATTTTCTACTGATTGAGAGGGGAAATACTGCAGTATATTGACTTAGAATGCCCTATTTTACTGTCATGATGAGTGAATATTGTCAAAAAATACCACACTAAATAGTGACTAAACACGACCCCTTTTAATACATGTTAACCAGGAGTCACTCTCATTTATAATCGCGGCATCGTCTGATAAAATCAGCATGCATCTACACTAAAGAGCGGCTAACGTTGTTTAAGCGACATACACCGGTATTGCGGTATTTTAAAAATTCATATCATAACAAAAATAAACACCGGTATTCGGTATGAACCGGTATACCGCCCAGCACAACTATTAAAGCCACAAACGGTACCATGTTTTATGGACAAGTACATTTGCAAAACCATGGTGCATGAACATGGTAATCATTTAGTATCATGGTATACATCAAACTAGACAAACATCACTTAAAAAATATTGAACATTTTTATATTGTTTATGTATGTATGTATGTATTTATTTTATCGTAAATTCTTCAGAATCTACTTCAGTGATTTCTATAAGGCAGTAACATGATCGTATATATGTGCTACTAAATGTTCCACTCTTAATAAATACATACCTGCAAAATAAAGAGTCTTGTGCTTCCTCCAAACTTCAGAACATGTCCCACTCGTAGCCTTATGTATGTTTTAGGGGGTATTTTGTTCTTATTCACAAAAGTCCCATGAGTGCTCCCCAGATCATAGGCATAGAAGCCCTTCTCCTCTCCTACGACCCCGTCCTGCCCAGCTCTGCCCCGGTACTGCACCATGGCGTGATAGCGGGAGATAGACGGATGCTCCAGAGACACATCACACACCGGCAACCGACCCACCACAAAGTAACTTCTCTGGGTCAGCGGGACCGTATCTAGGATCGCCCCGTTTTTTAGCAGCTGAAACGAGTAGCTGATGTCAGGAACAGATCCCCACGGGGGCTCGGTGTACGGGAGCGGAGGAAAATTACCCGCCGGGGGTAGCTTGGCAGGGATCTTGGGTGGGATGTCTTTTGGTTTGGGCTGGACCTTCTGTGCCTCTGATCTCTCGGATGATGGATGATCGGACGGGTCTGTGGGTTTTGCAGATGGCTGCTTGTGTTTAGTATCAAGATCTGCGTCTTTAGTCTCTGGTCTGCTGCTGTTTAATTCCTCTGCGAGTTTCTTGCTTGAGTTTAATCCTCCTGATTTCTTAACAGTGAGAGATGGAGCCACAAAAATACCCGGTTTCTTAAAAGGATCATCCGTGTCTTCATTAGTGCTGGTGATGTCCTGTTTAGTATCACTGCTTTGACCGTTCTCAGGGAACGAGCTCTTCTCTGTTTCCATTTCAGTGTGATTATTTTCTATCTGTTCGCTGCATTCAGACTCCATCATGCGTTCACTCCACGATATGGTGTGTTTGGGTGTAACACTTTAATGATTCCGATCCTGTAGTCTAGAATTTGTAATATAGATAGATCTTATTTAATTTATATCAATAAGTGTATAAACCTATTTTAATATGGATGTATAGTAATTATTTGCATTGTATATAGTGGTTTTAACATTTTAAAGTCTTTATATCTTATCTCCACTGTCTAGGAACTATTTACATTTTCCACGGAAATATTTCAGTGTTGTACCTCACAGCCGCTCGTAGTTTATACGTCGTTTTGTCGAAATGATACATATTGCTTTATTTTAGTATTATTCGCCTTTATGATCATCTACTCAAAAAGGTAACTTAAAGTAAGTGATTTGTTATGATAATTATGATGGTGATTATGCTTTATGAGTGCCACATTAAACATTGGACATCGCAGGGCGTCTTATATTGTGTAGTGTGAATGTAACGTTATAAGTTCAGATTTAAGTCTATAAATACATAAAAGCATGAAAGTTTGTAAAAAATAAAATATACGTTTTATGTGCGTATTATAGTATATCAGTACATTTCAACGAAGAAGTTACTGTACTCTTAAGTTTTGAAATGAAATCTCGTGAAAATTTATAATTTGCACAAGGACATCATATTGAGTCATATTTTGAATCGTGTTTGAATAATATGAATCATGTTTTAGGGGCCATTATATTTTTTGCTTTACTTTTGAGCTTGTTTGTAATTGTTATTCTCATTGATTTCATTAGAATTGTCATTCTAAATTTTGTATATTTCGTTATTTTTACCATTTTAATCAGTAGTAAGGCAGTGCAACACTACGATGATGTATACATACCTGTTATTTATTTTAAATAACACACACGCGCACACACACACATATCATATAACATAATTTTACATATTATGGTATATTTTTCCCACTGTGGGTGTGGGGGATAGTTTGAAATGTCACAATGCAAAAAAGATATGAAATTAAAGTTTCTCAAAAAAAAAATGTATTTTGATGTTTGAGTTAAGCATTCATAACTACTACATGTGCATCAGGTGACAGGAGATATGATTTTTTCATAGAAATGTCAGTTTGAACAGTGTATTCTATGGTTTTCAGATTGTACCACTGTCAAAAGAAACATTGAGCGACAGCACTGTGTGAAGATGATGCGTTATTGGGGCGAGCTCCCAGTGGCTTCGGCTCCCTCGGGCCGCAGTTCTTTTGACCTCCTGCAGCGTGAGTTCCGCCAGGTGGAGATGCAGGACCCTCCCTTGCACCAACCTTCTGCACAGCGTCCACGTCCCACCACCATGCTGGATATTCCCTCTGAGCCCTGCAGCCTCACGATCCACACTGTGCAGCTGAGCCAGCATGCTCGTCGTCTCCGGGGTCTCATTGCTGCTGCCCAGCAAGGCCAGCAACCCCTGTCCACATTATTAGATGCCCAGGGTGTCTTGAAACCCGAGGATGGAGATGCTCTACCTCCCCGGCCTGCCACACCAACTGTACCTGATGATCTGCTTCCACTTGATAGTAAAGCTCCTCGACAGCCATTCCAACTACGTCATAGTGACCCAGAGAGCGACTTCTACAAGTATGTCAATAGATCATCATGCATCTCGGTCATTGTTTGTCCTGTCTATTAATTTATATTTAAAAAATCCTTGAAAATTCCAATTATACATACAGTGACCTGAATACACCTCTTCTAGGAACAGAATGTTTTTAATTTCTGAATTAAAAATTGATTTTGATATTTTATGGGAGAATAAATTAAAAGAAAAAATAATGTACAGATGTCTTAATATCTAGTGAAGATTAAAAAAAAAATCCTCTTTAAAGAAAGACATTCTTGGGAAAAAAAAAAAAAAAAGTTTTAAGCAGAATTTTATTCTTGTGGCAAAAAAATCTGGTTATTTCAGGTTCTTTCTTTCTTTCTTTCTTTCTTTCTTTCTTTCATTTAAATAGTAATTCCATTTTTATAAAATACAACATGACTTTTTACTTGATGGTTGCACAACATTAAATTTTTAGACTCATTTAGCTAGATTAGATTCTTTTTAATTGTTTTTATTGTTCACACACCCTTATACATTGACCCTTGTCTGTCTGTAAGGCCTATATTAACCTTGAACTTCAAAGATTTTTAAAATGTAAGGATTTGTGAAGCCAACATTTAAATGTGTCTCGATGAACCTTTTCTCTAGATACAGAATCATCAGATACAGCCTATAAATTTAAACCTGAACGTTTGAAATGTAATTTAAATTTATAAAGAAAACTCCACACTTTATTGTCCTGTGAGACCTGTTTTTCACTTTTTTTCAATTTTTCCACATCTCCTTCATTTTAGAGGTAAAGGTGAGCCAGTCACTGAGTTGAGCTGGCCGTCCTGCCGCCAGCTTCTGTACCAGTCGGTCGCCACAGTGCTCGCTCACGTTGGATTCGAGTCAGCGAATGAGAGCGTGCTGGAGACTTTGACTGACCTGGCCCACGAACATTACCTGCGGATCACCAAGTTGCTGCGCGTGGCTGTTGACAGGGAGGCCTGCCAGGGCTCTACACCCTTCCCTGATGTGGTGGAACAGGTATTTCATGAGGTGGGCATCGGCAGCGTCCTGGCTCTGCAGCGCTTCTGGCAGGTCCGCATTAAAGATTACCACAGCTACATGCTGCAGGTGAGAGATCTCCAATGTTATGCCAGCTTCAATACCTACAGGACTGTATGTGTTCCTTTTATTTTACATTGTGATTGCTATGGCATTGACTGACAAGTGTCGTCTTGGACTGTAGGTCAGTAAGGAGCTCTCAGAAGAGTATGAGAGACTCGTGAATCCAGAAAAAGCTCTGGAGGATTCCAAACCTTTGAAGGTTAAAGAGGAGCCAGTGAGTGACATTGCGTTCCCTTTGAGCGAGGAGCCAGAAGCGGATCTGGCCTCAGGTGACCAAGCCCTTCCCATCGGTGTTCTGGGCACATCCAATGAAAGACTGGCTGGAGGACTGGAAGAGGGACATTCCCCTCACACATCAGGTACCTCATTCAGTTGTGAAGGACCCTTATTAGTGCTCAATCAAGATAAGTTGAAATGCTCCAAAGAAAAATAATTTAAAACATATGCAATTCATTCATTTATTCATTTGTTTTATTCTTTTAATTGTAATATAATAATAATTATTATTATTATTTTGTAGTCATATTAATTGGGGAATAAACAGTTTATTTTCCTTTTAATTCTGGTTCAGTCATGGTTCCTTTTACCCTTAGAAGTCTGTTTTTGCTACTGTACCTTTAAGACTTCCTTATGCAAATGTCCTCTATTATGATGGGCTAACCTCTAAGTTTGTGAGATGAGTAGCAAACATACTTGAGATAAAGTTAAAAAAAATAAAGTTCAATGGATCAATTCTCACCAATATCTAAAAAAAGGCAAAAATGCCTCAAAAGCTCCCAAGTAAAGACCCATTTATACAGAGTGAGAAAAATAGTTAGCGTCATAATATAAGTATCTTTATAGTCCACATATAATCACAAAGTAATGAGTTTCAATACAACCTGGGTGTTTGGACTCACAGGGCAATTCTTGCTCCGCATTCACACATTCTTAACTTTTAGATTAGAATTATTGAATGCAGGCATCCAGCCATGTGTTGAGCCTTTTTTCTACTGTTTGTTCTACTGTCTGTTCTGCCAGATGCTTGGGAGTGAGCAGCACACCATAAAGAATCAACAACAACAGACTTTAGAAAAATTTTGTCTTTTGATCTGTCCACAACAGCTCCTAAATCAACATGTGAATTCTGCATAATAACAGGAACATTGCTCACTGCAGGCAATTTGATGTCCGACCGTGATTGTCTTTGAAATTTATTGGTGAAGGAGGTGCTTTTGTTACACAAGCAACTGTATTGATGATGAGCTGAGACAAAACTTCTTGGAGGAAGTTTTCCGTATAGACACAGCATGCTGTCTGCACAAATACTTATTATTGATCAGGCGTCTCTAGTACCCATGTTCAGTGCATCTACATACAGAGAGTTATTTTAGGGCAGTCAAGCATAAAGCCATCATCTCAAATTTGCTAAAATTTGCAGATGTTCCTGAATAATAAATAAATTATGTTTTACAACTAGCATGCAGCAGTCCACTGCAGGCCTTCTTATTATTACCAGTGTATTTCACTCATTAATAATATTCTTATCTATACAGATTCAATTTATTGTGTTCATCCTATAGACTAATTTAACCATCTCTGGTTTGAATTTTAAGCTATGTTCTATCTTTATCTTTGGCAAAATGTCTGCTATACACCTCTGTGTGAGCAGCCACTGTGTCTTCAGATCTGTTTGGTTAAAGCTTTGGTTTGTTCCATTGAATTGGAAGACTATACACTAATGCATAAATGCATTAATGCATTAATGCAATAAGGTGTGAAAGAGAACTCAACTTACTACAAGTGTTCATGTAAACACAGCTGGTTGTCTTAAAGTGAATGCAAACATGAATATTAATATATTAGATCTGTGCATTTGGTCTTAAAGTGACAGCAAAATAAAACAAAAGACAAAACTGCTCTGCTCTCATGACTGAATAAATGTAATAGATTGAATAAGAGTCAGTGTTTTAACTCATACAGTGAAGATTAAGTAGTGTTTTAATTGATATTTGATTACATTTGAACTGCAAGGGCTTTTTTATCTTCGTTCTGTTGTTTTTTTGTTTGTCGTATCTTTATTTTTTATTTTATTTCTAAATGTTTAATTCTTTAATAATTGCTTTAGATCTTTTTATTTGCATTAGTTAGGCTAGTATTAGTTTTTGCAGTCTTTTTGATATCATTATCTTAAAAATACTGGTACAATTTACAGTAAGGTTCTATATGGTAACAGTAGTTAAGTGCATTAGTAAATATGAACAATGAAAAATTCTAATAAAGCATTTATTAGTCTTAGTTAATGTTAATCCCAGCATTTACAAATACAGTATTAAAATCAAACGTTTTATCTGTTGATATTATTTAATGGTCCATTAATGAACAGTTCTATTTTGCAAGCAATCCTTTCTAGGGCTACATGATAAATAGTATTTTAATCGTGATCACGATTTCTTCTTCTCTCATTCAATTAAGCATAATCGTCTGTGATATTTAAAAAAACATTTCATATTTATTTGAAATGTGCGTTATCTTGGATCGGTAACAAGCCTCCACAAGCTTTGAAGCTTGAGGTTGCCGGAGGTCAAGAGTTTAAATCCCTCAATCAGCTTTTCACTTAAATGGATGCATTTTGTGCCCGGTGTTTTAATTAATCTTCCCAATCTGGCAACCATGCACGCTTGCGCTCTGCTCTCATATAAAAGGGTTGATAATTTGAAAACAACAGCAAACATGTAGGTTTAACAATCTCCGCTGTGATATTTTGCTCAAAAGAAAGCTTAATACAGCTAGTCTGTTTTATTTCAAGTGGTCGGTTGGGCTTGTTCATTAAGGGAAAGAGCAAGGATTTTCATAATGGCCAGAATTAAAGACAAGCATAATTCAGAAACTTTGTAATAATCCATATTATTATTATTTTTTTCTTCAATAGGAGCAGCAGGGAACAACTCTCCCTTGTGGCATTTAGCCCAGGTGAAGATGGAACCTCAGGACAGTGAGGAGGGCCAGGTATCAGGTCATGGGGTTCTGGGCAGCGACGTCTTTGAAGAGGGCCCCATGTCCACCATGAGTGAGGCTGGCATCCCTCCATCTCCTGGAGGTTCAGAAGGAAGTTACATGTCCCATTCACCAGATTCTCTCATGGGCACATCCCCTTTCACTCAGCGGCCAAAGAAGCGGATGAGAAAAATATAGTGGGTTTGTCGTCTAAATAAAGAGACTGAAAGCACTACCGCAGTCATTGTGATGCATAGTATTACCTTGTGTTGGGACTAGATGTCTTACCTTTGAATGGAAGATTTTAGTGAAATTAAATGAAACCGACAAATAAAGTGCGAGTTTGAATGCTCTCCAAGCAAATGGCACACGGTCACTGTTTTACCCAATTATTGAGCGGGACAATTACTTGTTTGCTGTGGTAAAATTAGCATCTGTTTATTGTAATGAAATAATGGAGGGAGCACAACATGGGGAGTAATTATAGCCTGATGTCTGCTTCAAAACACACAGGGACATCAATCAAGGAGTAATGGCAAATTAATTACAGCATGCATAAATCTGCATGTTAAATAATCAGGCCATTTCATTACCTGTACACTCCCAGGCATCACAGTGGAGGTATTGTCTCCTAGCCACCTGCGCCAAAACTGTTTTCCGGAACACATACTGGTTGAGTGTAAATTGAGCTCCTCACACTCGCCAGGTAGCAATGCATTATGAGACTCAATCAAGAGGAACCGAGACTGGATAGCTATCACACAGCATCCTTAAATGAATGGGTATGGCCTTCCAGTGGCCACTTCAAGGGCGTTTTTATTTTAGTTAGTCAAAAAGCGACTTCACACCACAAGCTAACACATCTGTCAGTGTCTCATGAAAAATCAAAAGAAATAAAACTCTTGATTTGCGAACAGAGTTCTGTTTGTTGCTGCATTGTGACATTATTTTCATGACGAAATATCACATTTTACCCCCAAACTGCTGTTCCTGTAAAGTGCCTGGGCATTTACTTTTGATTTTATTTGTAAATCTCATTGTTCTTGCTATTTCTCATTATATTTTTATTATTGCAGTACTGTACATAAAACATTTATTTACAGTACTTGCAATATCATGATAATTTTTCACACAATGATCATTTGACCCACCCCTAATAAGGAGTTTTACATTTTCTTGCAGACGCATTTTTAAGTGGTGCTTTTGTATTTAAATAGTTTAATTTAATTTAATTGTATTTTATTTTATTTTATTTTATTTTATTTTATTTTACTTTACTTTACTTTACTTTACTTTACTTTAGTTAAATGACCGGACATGTTGTTGACAGGTTTTGTTAGAATCATCCTAAAATTAGCTGGAGTGTGTGGCCTTCTAAACTAACAAATAAGAAGACATCTTAAATTTTGAAATTGATTCTTTCCACAGCTATGGTTTTGTAATGAATAAAACACCATTTATGAATCTGTTTGTAAGATAATTTTTTGTAATGCACTTTTTTTCTTCTGATCTTCTTAGTAAACTCCAGACAAACTTAAAAAAGTGCTATGTTTCCCGTCCTTGTGCTCATTACATTCGTCTCCAAAGACCTTTCTTCATTCCAGCCTCATCTTCAGTTTAATTGGATGTTGTTGCCAGATACTGTTTTGAAGACAGAAACAGCAGGGGGCAGTAGTGCATCACACCGTCACATTTTCATCCACTTCCACACTGCAGTTTCACCCTCATTCCAGGTGTTCGATATTCCACTGGGCTGTTTCTGCTTTTATTGAGCATCCTGCTTTGTGAACAAGCTGTATTTGAGCACAGAGAGTAATCCATTTTACCTATCTCTAGTGGCAGTTGTGATTTCCTTTAAGTCCTTTGACTAAATGGAAACATGTTCAGAACTCCAGCAGATAATTATACCTATGAGGCTTGACGATGCTTACAAATATATATGCTTGTGAGTGAAGTGTAAAAGTCAGTTTGGCTTTTACTGGCGTAAACGGTAATTACCTGTCCTGCAGCCAACAAATTTAAACATACAGATCAAAGTTCAGTTTGTAGTTCAGATGAATTTACACCATTTGTGTAATTGTTCAGGCTTGCCAATGATTCAGGGTTTCAAATGTTTCAGCTTCTTTTACCTTTTCACAAGCAGTTACTTTGTACAGTATATAGTGATAAGCCCCACCTTCTAAATAAAACAGCCACTCACCACTAGAGTGTAACAGTCAGATCCCGAAAGTAAAAACTTTGGAAATTGATGTTTAATGATAAAAACCTCATAAAACCTACAGTGGGTTCAACCACAGACCTACTGTGAGTTCTGAGGTTGAACTGAAAATGTACAGAAAATTCCACCAATCGGAGAGTCCCGATAAGTAAATGAAGCCAAAAGAGTTTGCAGGGAATGGCCAGTGATGCACCGCATATGAGGTAATCAACTCAGTCTTGCTATGCTGTCAAAATACTTTATACATATTTGTATATTTATGCATATTTTGCAATAAACTTAAAATATATTGATTCTATAAATAGAATCAACAACTTTGAATGATTTTATGTTTATTAAAATCTATTAAAAGTTTTTAATCTGATTATGTCACTTGCAATGATTCTTGACATTTTTTTCTCTTTATAAATCTAAGTCTTGTCTTTTTGGAAAGAAAAAAAAAGTTTGTAATTTTGTGATTCGCCTTGTAGCTGTTGGCTTGATTCATTGTGTATAACCCTTTAACAAAGATGTTTTTAAAATGATTCTGGAACAAACGCCACTCAAGATGTGTGTGCCACTCAAATATTGCGCCATTTGCTTTTGATACAGTGAACCACCAGATTCTCCTGTCAACCCTATTGGAAAATGGCATCTCAGGAACCGCACGCCAGTGGTTTGAGTCTTACCTCTCAGATAGGTCCTTCAAGGTATCTTGGAGAGGTGAGGTGTCCAGGTCGCTATATATATATATATATATTTATATATATAAACAGTCACTGTCCTTAGTTACATGCTTAGGACTGCACATGCACACTGGGCCAACATGAGATGTTGTGTAAACAACATTTATGGGTCAGTTTATGTCCTGGATTTGAAAAATGTTATTTAAAAATGTAAGCTCATAATCGTAGAACCATGTGGTGTATGGTGCTTTTAATCACAATAAACAGGCATGTAAACACCTTAATCACATTGTTGCTGCTCTGAACAAAGTGTGCATATGCTCGGATGTGCACGAATGATGTGTGTTGTTCTTTATGAATGAACTCTGTGACATCCGTAAGTTGGGCCTCTTCTTTGAATTGCCAAACTCTGTCAACACAACTCATTGCACAGTCTTGGCTCCTTATCTTCATTCTCTAAAGTCCCTTCAAGGCAAGCCATTTCACCCGGTGGCCATCTTTGAAATTCTTGGGTATCTCTTTCAGTCATGGAAGTAGAGCTCCTATCTTTGAAAGGGAAACGTCAAAATCTCTAAACTGTTCACCAAGCTTACGATTAAATTTCATATTTGAAATCACCAATGAAATGTTGGACTTTCTCTCATTCATAAGAAATATTCATAAGTAATAAAGTGTAGTGTCTTTGAATATACTGTATAAAGTCTTGGTCTTCATTCAGAGCATTGACAAGCCCAGTTGCGGCTGCAAAATTCTCACTGTTAGCAAGTAGCTCTGTTCCACTGACCTTCTAACTCTAACACTTTGTATTCTATTTTAATTCTACTTGATCTTTTTTTATTTTTTATTTAAAACAACAACAACAGAAAACAAACAAACACTAGCTTTCTATTTTTTCTATTCTATCTACGTTGGACTTTCTCTCATTCATAAGAAATATTCATAAGTAATAAAGTGTAGTGTCTTTGAATATACTGTATAAAGTCTTGGTCTTCATTCAGAGCATTGACAAGCCCAGTTGCGGCTGCAAAATTCTCACTGTTAGCAAGTAGCAAGTCATGGTAGCAAACACTCAACTCTCATCTCTCCTCTTTGCCAAAACACTCAATTCATAACTATTTTTAGGTTTCTGAAAACTGGTGGGCAATTCACATGAATTTGTACAGATTTAAGGGTGGAGTTTGGAGTGTGCCTTCATACTTTCTTCTAAAAAAACCTATATTTGCATACAAATCACATTGTATAAATTCATACGAAATTGCAACCATGTAAAATACTTTGATTTAAAAGAATAGTAGAGTCCATACTACAGCTGCAATGATAATGACACAGAAGAACAATATCATTAGAATCAATTTCCAAATAGCAGATGAACAGTAAAAATAGAATGTTGGTGATAATAACAAAATAATTGTTATAGTTATCGTTCTTGGACTAAACAGGCTTTAAATCTTAAATATGTCCCAACATCCTGTTTCAACTGGAAACACATCAACACAGGTTTGACATAAAATTGTGTTCATCATTTCAAAATGCAAGTTGGAGTTTGCCTGATTTTGCATTAGACTCGATATCTTAGGGGGACTGATTTTTCCGTACTGACTCAGTACCTACTAGCACTAAAATACATGAGTATGTTAGTCTCAGCATCAAAACCACATTGGGCTGTGTACATTTCAAACGAAATGTGTCACTCTTGCTGTCTAATTGCTCATTGGCTTCTTTTGTAGAGCTGCATTGTATTTGAAGTGCAGTATCATACCCTTAACCTTTAAAAGAATATATGAGAAACGTTCGTTTGTGCTGACAAAAGGTCATACCGCATTGAGTATTTCTGCCTTCTCATTGAACTGTGCACCGTAAATTTGAGTTCCTCCCCAGCTGGTATTTCTAGACAGATGATCAAAACAGCAGAAAAGTAGTAATAGTAAGTTGCTGATGCATAAGAAGTTTTAGCAGCACCATAGTTCTCATTTAAAATGGTTGATTTCATGTGGCCATTATGACCAGGGTTCAAAGGCTATTGCAGTTTTCTTTCTCTGTGAATTTGCAGTTTATTCGATTTGCTTAGCGACTATAGTTTTTTCATCATTTTCCCAATGAACTTGAAGACCCGATACTCCATTACAGTACATTAAAGGCTTCCATATTTGCTCAAAACTCTGCTAGTACAATTTCTTATCCCCCCACCCACACCCCTTAGGAACCACTTTAAATGGCCAAACACTGAATAATAACCATATGATTTGCCCCCTCACATGAAAAGGTTCCCTCCAGCTCAATGGAATACATTACTGTGTCTCCCACTGTGAGGAAACGTGCACAGAGTTTTTTATCTGATCCATAGATTACCTCCATTTAAAACTAAGAGTTTAGAGTTGCTTCCTGAAGAACCTCTCTACAGATCTTCAAAAATCCATGTCAGTCGCCACCTCTACTGAATTATAATGGCTTTTGTGTGAAACTACATTTGCAATATGGATAATTCATCGCTTTCAGTGGCCGCTTGACATGAAGTGCAGTACATTTTGAGCTTGGCTCATTCATTGGGGTAAATTGAGTGACTTAAGATTTCTATTATGTGATTAGCAGAGCGGGAAAGTACTAGTGTACATTGCATTGACATTTCTCTGACTGTTCGCATTTTGTGGTAAGAGTGAATAATTGAAATGCATGCCTTGCAATTTTACCTCGCAAATAACACTTGGATCTTAAAACTGAAATATTCAGTGTGTCAGATGTTATTTGGTTCAAATAAAAAGCCAGACTCATAAGACATGAATCATTTTCTCGGCTTGTTTGTGAGCAGTAAGTTAATGCATATCATCAAAACAAAAATTATATGTATGTGGTAACCCTTTAGTTTAGAGACCAGTTCTCACTATTAACTAGTTTAACTTGTTTTTTTAACTAGCATTTTGGCTGTTTATTAGTACTCATAAAGCACATAACCATATTTTAGATCAATTATTCCTACCCCATACCTAAACTTAAAAACTACCTTACTAACTCTAAATACTAACTATTAATAAGCAGCAAACTGGGAGTTTATTGAGGCAAAAGTCGTAGTTAAGAGTTAGTTAATAGTAAGAGTTCCAATATTCCTGGTGTGGAGATACACCCTGCGTTCCATTCGGAAGGGCTCATCCCTATGCTCTAATCCCTTCAAAGGGTTTACCACCTGGAGTGAGAGCTTCGAAGGGTTGAAGGGTGTAGGGGACCAAACAACTGTTTCTTGTTGTGTACCCTTCTGCATCATCATCACGTGCCCACACGGAGGCGCCGTCATCATGCAAAGAATCTGCGCAAAGGATCATGGGAGCCCGAAGTGTCCATCAGTTTTACCCTTTGAAATCCTTCATTCTGAAGGGCCCTTTGAAGTGGCCAGTTTTGAGCACGGCCATGTGGTGGCCATGATTGTTTTCACTCCAAAGTGCCCTTCGGAGGGCGATATATCCCATTTGGTACGCACCATCAATCTAACATTTTTGTCAGCAGGATGTCAGCAAGATTTAACAATAGTTTATGATATTTGTACAAAGTGTAAGCATTTGCCACCATCGAGCAGGATAGACTGCAAGAGATGTGTACAATAGGCCCATTAGAAGGGACAACGAGCAGAGGGGTAGGAGGTAAATGGCAGATATCTGTCGTGTCTGTGGGTCAGATGATCACAGAACATCCCTTTTTCTTCTTTTTCTTTCCGTCCTCCAAGATCAATAGGCAAAGAAGAATGTATTTCTCCATCTTTGACCTTCTTTGGTGCGGCAATGAGTACTATGACACTTTTTGAGCACAGGTTCACTGGTCATGGAAACTGACTGGTAAAATGTGAAAATACTGGCAGAGCCATATAGTAAATATTTGCAAAAGTCAAGGCAATATGTTTGGCACAAAACTTAATGAAACAGAAGTAAATACAACAGTTATAATTTACTTGTAAATAAAATAAAGAATGCCTGTGTGATGCCATTAACCTAGTTTCTTTTGAAAAGTGCTATGGACAACATATGGAGGCTAAAATTGGTTACAGGTGATGGATTTCAGCATTCAATAAAAATGGCAGAATCCATAGACTCCCTTTGGTTTTTAACTCAATTGCCTAGTTTCCATGTTTTAATGACACACACTCTGTATAATTAAGTAACAGCTAAAAAGATTAAGAAAACTCATTATCCACTTAAGAAAGTCCTAGTGGAAAAAAGCCTCAAGATTTGATGGCTTGCTTATTATGAATGACAAATGAACAGTCATGTGGATTCTGACAGGACTAGGGACACGGCTGTTTCTCGGCAGAGCAGTGGCATTTTTCAGTGCACCTGCTTTTGTAGGCTGGATAAGAAGCCTCGCCTGATCAGTTGTAACCATGGTTACCGCTTTTGCTGCTACACTGAAAGGTAGTGAAGTCTCCAAATCATAGAGTATGTTTTGAACTATGCTAATGATGGATATGATCCAAATGAATCCATTGGAATTTGTAAATGCCTGCCAAGATGAGGATTTATGATTCATGGAGAGGCCACAATGCACAATATGTTAAAGGACCGGAGCACTTCACCAATTACAAAGATATTTGCATAAGATATGTTTGGGTATCCTGTTTCTCAGATGTTTCTCTTGAGAAAAATACCCTAATAATCTCATACATCTCAACAGTGTCATAAACTGTGCACACATTTGTCAAGATTCCAAAGAATGCTATCCACATTAATTTCACAGCTCTGCTGTATGTAAAAAATCATTACAATTTTAGGCAATTTTAAGTTGATACCACTTCAAACGCCATTAAATTGCCTCAGCAATAACATTTTCAAAGCCAAAGCAATATGCACTCATAACATTAAAACCATGCACAATAAAGCATAAAAAATGCTAACCTAAATGGTAACATCTGGTTTTATGCTTAATGTCTACTCAATATCCCTAAATCATCAAAAATCAAATCTTAATATCCCTAAATGCAATAATTTACACCACCAAAAACTACTTTAGATGGGTTAAATCAGGCAGAAATATCAATTGCACTTTATTTTACAGTACATGTACTTACAAGTACTTATAATGTACTTACCTAAGAAATTACTTGGTAATATAAGACAACAACATGGGTTAGGGGTAGGTTCAAGGTTAGTACCCAGTTATTGTAATCACTATAATAATTACATTGTATGTACATGTGGAACAGGACTGTAAAATAAAGTGCTACCAAAAAACTTATCTTTAAAGTAACAACTGAAGGTTATCACTTTTTTTGCAGCATGCAAGGCCGATTTGGCAGAAACTCTATTTTGTTTAGTTTCTAAAGCATAGTCTAGTGTCGCATAGAGGTATTTTATTATTTTAACGTAGTGGCTTTAGATGAAGACTTATTTTCTGACACATTCATTGAAAAAAAAAGGAATTCATCACGTTCTGTTTGACAGTATGGTCCTTGAGGTATTTTCAACCACTTGTTTAAGGTTCTCTTCTGTAAGAGTCTACTCTGGAAGATTGAAAAGGGCAGTACATTTGCTGCATAAATGCTATTTTCAGATTTCAAGGAAATTGCTTGGTGTGTCTTTTGAGCTGTTCAGGGAAAGTGTTTTTGCTTTGAAAGTTAAATAAGTTGCAAAAACTTTACCAATATCCAATATAATGTTAATATCTGCCTTTTTTCATATGGTGTCCGAGAGAATATGTTTAGGCTCACTTCAAAGACCATGACATTTTCTCTCAAAGGCACTGTAAACCTAGTTGTCATGACAATCAGAGCAAGGCATTGTACATGAATGAATAATCAGCTTTTGAGCGGTGAATAATCCTGCAATCATGATTCCTGTGTAAATACATTTATGCCACCTCTGTGCCACAAAACAAGGGTACTGAAAAAAAAAAAAAAGAAAAAATCTACTCATTCACTTGGATTATAAGATGATATATTAAAACAAAATAAAAAATTTATTAGTTTATTAGTTAAAGGGATAGCCAAAACTGAAAATTCTGTCATCATTTACTCACCCTCAAGTTGTTCCGAACTTGCACGAGTTTATTTCTTCTGTTGAGCAAAATAAGTATTTTTCAGTTAACAGTAGCCATGGAACACTATGGAACAAATGGAACTATGGAACAAAATACTATAGCTACTATAAACTGTTTGGTTACCAATATTCTTTAAAATATCTTCTTCTGTGTTCAAAAGAAGAAAGGAATTCATACAGGTTTGGAACAAATGGGTGTTAATTTTTAGGTGAACCATTAAATAAATGAACAAATTATATGGTATTTAATAAGGCACACAAGTTTCCTAATTAGTATTACTGAACATAAAAAGAGTACATGCAATTGTTTTGGTGTATATATTGTAATGTATTGAGTGTTTGCGCATGTTTTCTACAAAGGTCTTCAGAACACAACAACAGACATTCCTCAACAAGCAGTGCAGAAGTAACTACATTATTTAACATGAACTAATAATGAGCATCTCTCGTGAACTGATGGTTAGAGAGTTGGAATTGTAACCCAAAGATTGCGGGTGTTACGGGGCGAACGAGACAAGAGGCATGTGGATCCATTTGGCATGGTCATGAAACAGGCAAGGGTCCGACAATGGCACACAGGTATATCGAGGACAAGACAAAAGAGTAGTCCGGTAAACAGGTGTGGGTCAAACAACGACGAACGTAATCCAGAGCGCAAGGCAAACGGGTAATCCACAAACAGGCGATAGTCCAGTAAAGGGGCAGACAGAGTCCGAACGACAAGACGAGAGATAAATCCAAGGCAGGCAGGAGATCAGGAAACAGACAATCAGGCAAAACTAGACATGACTGGGCTAGTCTATAACTAGGAACTGGGAACTAGAACTGGGAACTAGGAACTAGTTGCTATCGCTAGGAGAGAAATAAACGCTAACAATACTCGGTGATGAGAAGGATCTGAGTGGTTGTTATATAGTGTGTGTCATTGGTTGCAGGTGAGAGAGTGTAATCAGTGAAGTGGAGCATGAGAAATGAAGTCCGTGGTGACGTTTAACAGTCGGTGTAGTGAGAGAGTCAATTTAATGGAAGAGCAACCTCTGGTGATGAGTGGATGGAAGACTATGGATGGGATTCGTGACATAGAAAACCACC
Organism: Sinocyclocheilus anshuiensis; assembly: GCF_001515605.1. NCBI lineage: Eukaryota > Metazoa > Chordata > Actinopteri > Cypriniformes > Cyprinidae > Sinocyclocheilus > Sinocyclocheilus anshuiensis. The sequence goes on from NW_015548419.1 coordinate 357,159, forward strand.
ACGGTGGAGCAGAGAGAGTAGAAGACCACCAGGCCGGAGCAGACAAGACGGATGACCACAAAAGTGGGACTGTAGACGACCACGACAGACCAGACGGATCAGGGACCCCTGGCAGAGACTGGGACCTAGAGAAAACTGAGATACAAGAGAGAGGCAGTGCATTCACGGCATCAAGGATCGAGGCAGGGAACACAAAATGTTAATCAATAGTTTCCCTGATGACAACTGAACGGGCAGACAGTTCATAAACTGGCTCACTGACTGAGAACGGACAGGCAGACAATTCCAAATCTGGCTCACTGACTGAAACTGGACAGGCAAACAGTTCAGAATCTGGTTCATTGACTGAAACTGGACAGGAAGACAATTCACAAACAGATTCATGGGTTGATATGGGATAGACTGACAGTTCAAAATTGGGTGTATTAACTGAAACTGGACTGGTAGACATTTCAGTGACTGAAACTGGGCATGCAGACAATTCACACTCAGATCCATTAATTGAAACTGGACAGACAGATGTTTCAAAATCAGACTCATTGACTGAAACAGGACCGACAGAAGGTTCATCAGACATATTACTTGCAATTAGTGGACAGACAGACAATTCAGAAAAAGATTCATAGGTTTCATTATTTAACTCATTGACTGGGACTGGCAAGACAGATAGTTCAAAATCAGACACATTAGTTGAAACTAGACGGATAGAAAGTTCACAATCAACCCCCATGGCTGGTTACGAACAGGACGAGAGTCCAGAGATGGCCTCCTCTGCCGGTTCAGAGCAGGACAAAAGTTCATAAATGACCTCCGTAGCCATGACAGAACAAACAGGGAGTTCACAGACGGCCTCCATAGCCATGACATGACAGGCAGAGAGTTCACAGATGGCCTCCATAGCTGTTACAGGACAGGCAGAGAGTTTACAGACAAACTCCATAGCTGTTACAGGACAGGCAGAGAGTTCACAGACGGCCTCCATAGCCAGTAAATGTAGTCCGTGGTGACGTGTAACAGTCTGTGTAGTGAGAGAGTCAATGTAATGGAAGAGCAACCTCTGGTGATGAGTGGACGGAAGACTATGGACAGGATTCGTGACAGCGGGTTTGAGTCTCGGTGCCAGCAGGGATTGTTGGTGGGGGAAGTGAATGACTCCCCCAACCAACGCACCAAAGAGAGCGCTCTCTTCCACCCTTAATACCACGACAGATGTGAGACCCTTGAGCAAGGCACCGAACCCCTAACTGCTTCCCAGGCGCTGCAGCAAAAAATGGTCCACTACTCTGTGTGTGTGTGTGTGTGTGTGTGTGTGTGTGTGTGTGTTTGTTCACTACTCACTGCTGTGTGTGTGCACTAGGATGGGTTAAATGCAGAGCTCCAATTCCGAGAGTGGGACACGATACTTGGCCGCACACCACGTCCTTTCCTTTCCTTTCCTTTCCTTTCCTTTCCTTTCCTTTCCTTTCCTTTCCTTTCCTTTCCTTTCCTTTCCTTTCCTTTCCTTTCCTTTCCTTTCCTTTCCTTTCCTTTCCTTTCCTTTCCTTTCCTTTCCTTTCCTTTCCTTTCCTTTCCTTTCCTTTCCTTTCCTTTCCTTTCCTTTCCTTTCCTTTCCTTTCCTTTCCTTTCCTTTCCTTTCCTTTCCTTTCCTTTCCTTTCCTTTCCTTTCCTTTCCTTTCCTTTCCTTTCCACTTCTACAGCATTTATTAATCTTAACCAATGGCAATGTCAACATATACTATTCATTTTTTTTTCAAAATCAAAAGATGTATCTGTTAACATTAGCTAATACACTGTGCACTAACATGAGCATATATATATATTTTTTTTTTTATTAACTAACAATAGTTAATAAATGCTATAAAATATATTGCTCTTTGTTAGATCATATTAATGCATTAGCAAATGAGACCTTATTGTAAAGTGTTACTGTAAAAATAATAAGTAAGCTTCACCTTACCGTAGTAAATAGGTTAAAGTGAAAAGTGAAAAGTGAAAAAAAAAAAATAAATAAAAATAAAGTGAAGTGAGGCGACCCATATTCAGAATTTGTGCTCTGCATTTAACACATCCAAGTGCACACACACAGCAGTGAACACACACACACGGAGCAGTGGGCAGCCACATTGCTGCAGCACCCGGGAAGCAGTTGAGGGATCGGTGCCTTGCTCAAGGGTCTCACCTCAGTCATGGTATTGAAGGTGGAGAAAGCACTGGTTATTCACTCCCCCCACCTACAATCCCTGCCGGACCTGAGACTCAAACCCACTACCTTCGGGTTACAAGTCCGACTCTCCGTCCATTAGGCCACGACTGCCCCACATTTGTAATAGCATCGTACTGTAGCGAATCAGCTCATAAGGGAAATATGAATAATTAATCATAACTAGTTATAATTAATTATAAATATTTAGATCCGCTGTAGATATTTACTTGACCTCTCAGGGTGGCCTGTGGTCATTCGCAGACATCCTGGCGCCCAGTCTATTGGGTGAGGGGTCTGTGACGACTTGTTAATCTAATGAATAACTGATTTGTTAAATCAAATGAAAAATTGTGTTTTTGATTGGTCCAGACGCTACAGTACAAATGTGAATTACTAACACAAATCCAGAAAAATAAAAGAAAAAAAGAAAAAGCATGTATCAATGTTGGGTTAGGCTACAAACACTTGCTCACACATCAGTGATTTTGAACATATTTTGACAATGGTTGGAAGGAGGTTTTTATTCTTAACTGAAAAAGAAGAAACATAATACTTGAAATTGATTTTAAGGTGAAAAATCAAAGCGGTGTCCATTTTCTTAAAGTAAAAAGTAACAGAATTATGCAAAATGTTGCATAGGAATGTATTAAAAATGGTCTTCTCAGTGCTCGAAGACCTCCTGATTGAATGGTAGGGGGCAGGGCTTTACTCTGATAGCCTGTGGGCAGAAAATATGCTTGACTCTAGTGATTCTGGAATGAACATGCCGAATCATTTTCACAGAAAGAGAAGGGGCAGATAGGCCAAAGGTGGAGACTATCAATCATTACTGAACCCAATATATGCTGTGCAGTTTAACTACTAGTTGTAGGTCCATCCTGTTAGAGGTGGTGCAGCAATGGTGAACCACAATCCCTTTTTGGATGCCTGTATTCACACCGATTGAAACCTCTTGAGAAAATGCAGCTTGTGCCTTCTTCAAAAAGGAGATATTCAATTTGTAAGAGAGGTCATCAATGATATGAATCTACTGTTGAATAATATGCATGGAGAATGTCTTGAATAGTTCCACCTCTGACTTCTAAACAACCATATTAGCATTTCTTGAAAGAAATACCAGTGCTTGCAAGGTACAAAAAAAAAAAAAAAAGTAGTGGTAAAAATGTACATATTCAACAAGAGTCTTGGTTTCATTCGACTGCAGAAATGAATGAACAGGCAGTCATTAGTAGTGTAAATTGTTAAATGTATATGAATAAAACAACAATAATCACAATATAATTACATATAAATTTAAATAAAAAAATATTGAAGTAAAAAAAAAATGACTGAATTGACTCATGTGAGCATGTGAAGAACACCAATGATCACTGATCATGACAGTCGGTGAGGTTTGTTCATGGATTTTGACTGCCTGAAGTCCATTAGCCGGGAAGTCTAGGATTTGATGTGGGTCAAGATCAGCAGCACAAAGCACTCCATTATGACAGGTGTGAGTACAACAAGGTGGAGGTCTCCACAAGCATTAAGCTGAAGTCCAAACCTAGCCGGCAAAGCAGACCCTGTGACCTGACCAAACAGGTACTCTCATATTTTAAGACGGAACCCAACCTCAAATTGCCTACTCTTACTTCCTCTCTGGGCTCTAGGTCTTCTTGCCTGAGGAGGAAATAAAAAAAGAAACAGCTTGCTTAAACTCTGACTCAAAGCTGAAGGAGTGTGTGTTTATGGTATGCACAAAACAAGTTATATTTACATGAAAACATTAATCCACTAAACAACTTACACCACTTTTACAGAGGGTATTTCAAAACAAAAAGCTTATCCACTAACTACATGCAATCAAGGTTACCCAGGTTCCAAATATACTGGAATAGAGCTGTGCCTTAAATTAAGTAATACTTCAGCGTAAACACAACTTCTATAATTTAGGCTTCTGTAATTTAGGCTCATAACAGAACATAACTTATATGCAACTCTACAGTTGCAGAATTCTGGTAACATTTATTTTAATTTGTCCCTGTTACAAATGTTATTTACTATAGTAATGAAGGCTGGATTTTCAATCCCCCTGTTCTATTATATAATCAATACATATTCATAGTTTTCTTAAAACTGGTGTATCTATTCTGGTATTAATGTTACGGTAATGTCTGTATTTGGTATCTAAAAGGTGACCGAGGGTCTGACCAATGTCAGGAATGCAATAACAGTGTTTACTCATTCAGCCTGTCTTCAATTAATATGTATTTGTTTTGTAATAATTCAGTTCAATCATTATATTATCAAATGCTATATTTTAAAGGAGGAGACTGAACTTTGTTCTTACATATAGAACAATATATCAGTAATATATCAGTATCAATATATCAGTCACATATCAGTATGCAAAATGCAAATATGACAATGATGTGATTAGTGTTGTAAGTAAACTTAAATTTCCAAAATTTAAAACAAATTTTAAAGGTATAAAAATGAATATAGCCAAAAACAAATATTCACTGTGTAAATGTGTACATTTTCTAACAGCAGTTTCATTATTTAATGAAAACATTAACAAATAGTGGAGAAGAATGTTAGAATTAATATACAGTAGGGGTGTGAAGTCAAGTTCACTTTTGATATTTCTCCACAACAATGACAGTAGTGTTGCCTAATGAGTGAGTAGTGCCTATGTTACTTAAAAAAAACGGGTAGATCCTCTATGTCTAAAAAAATTAGTTATTAGATTGTTTTGACACTGAGTATATGAAACTGCGTCTAGTATTGTCAAATCACATGCATATTTGTCACCAGTATGTCTGATTTATTTAGGGCACCTACACACTGCAAAGTTTTGGTAGTGAGAACTGCAGTTAAATGAAGGGAATTCCCAAATATATTATTATCTATACCATATCTCAGATGTAACTATGTTATTAAAATCTTTAAAAGAACTAGTTAATTACAGACCGATCTCGAATCTCCCTTTTCTGTCCAAGATACTAGAAAAGGTAATATCCTCACAATTATATTCCTTCTTAGAGAAAAATGGTATCTGTGAGTATTTCCAGTCAGGATTTAGACCGTATCATAGTACTGAGACTGCTCTCATTAGAGTTACAAATGACCTGCTCTTAT
>NW_015548419.1:362533-362796 GCF_001515605.1 Sinocyclocheilus anshuiensis
TATTACTTATAAAGCCCTGAATGGTTTAGCACCTCAGTATTTGAACGAGCTCTTATTGCATTATAGTCCTCCACATCCACTGCGTTCTGAAAACTCTGGCAATTTGATAATACCTAGAATATCAAAATCAGCTGCGGGTGGCAGATCCTTCTTCTTTTTAGCGCCCAAACTCTGGAATAACCTACTGTACCTAACATTGTTCGGGAGGCAGACACACTCTGTCAGTTTAAATCTAGATTAAAGACCCATCTCTTTAACCTGGC
>NW_015548419.1:362959-363363 GCF_001515605.1 Sinocyclocheilus anshuiensis
AATATTAGTCTGTTTCTTTCTTATTCCGAGGTCACCGTAGCCACCAGATCCAGTCTGTATCCAGATCAGATGGTCACGGCAGTCACCCGGATCCAGTCCGTATCCAGCCAAGATGGTGGATCAGCACCTAGAGAGGACTTCTACAGCCCTGAATGTAAGAGGAGATTAAAACAACTAGATGAGCCACAAAGACAGATCCCCAGTCAGGACCTTGTCTCCTAGATGGCCACCGGGACAAGACCACAGGAACCCTTCCGGAGCTCCTCCGTGGGACTCGAGACCGGTGAGTGGCGCAAGTGTCACGCATTAGCATTTACTCCACCGGCCTCGCTCCGTGCTCACGGCTCTCGGCCCCGCCCCTCTCGTCACATACCCCCATTGGCCCTCGCAGGCGGGGGGGGGGG
>NW_015548419.1:364575-364936 GCF_001515605.1 Sinocyclocheilus anshuiensis
ATTGCACAGAGACTATTTAAACTGAACTGAGCTGGATGATGACATCACTGAATTAAATGATTAACTGCCTTTAACTGAAAATTTAGTGTTTACTATTATCATTTTGCATTATTGACACAATATTTTCCTAATTAATGCTGTACAGGTGCTTTGACAATCTGTATTGTTAAAAGCGCTATATAAATAAAGGTAAAAATAAATCTTCAAACATTGTATAGTATTATTATTATTGTTCATACTGAACAATAATAATAATACTGTAACAACGTTCGTAGGTTGGGAAGAAGGAGGCGGGAAACGGCGAACGTTCAAACAAAACTTTAATAATAAAATAAACACAAAATAGCGCGACAGCCCCTCG
>NW_015548419.1:365124-372270 GCF_001515605.1 Sinocyclocheilus anshuiensis
GAGGGGAGGGAGGAAAAAATAAATAAAAATCTTGTTCCGGTTCCCAGACACACTGCCGCTCGGCCCTCCACCAGCTGCGTAAACTCTTCCGTGATGCCAGGCGACGGCACTGGACAGCCCTCGGTGGATAGCCCGACACTCCTCCGCCGCCCGGTGGACGGCGACGGCTCCTCCAGGTTCGGGCAGCGATGCAGCAGGCTCCGGCCTCAGGCGAACGGCGGCGACTCCTCCGCTCCATCACGGAGGGCAGCCGTCCCTCCACATCGCAGGCGGCCGGCAGCGAGTTCGTCCGCCCCCCCCGGCAACTCACTCCAGCCCACCGCCTCGAGCGTCCATGGCGGCAGACTGCTCCGCCATGCTCGATGGCACCGCGGACTCACCACAGCGGTGAGGGATCTCTGGCAGTGTGTCCCTCCTTCCTCCCGGGTTTCGGCACCAATGTAACACCGTTCGTAGATCGGGCCGGCAGGAGTACCCCGTTCCCTGCTCCTCCCCATCATGGCGGATGGCAGCAGGCTCTGGCCTCAGGCGAACGGCCAGCGACTCCTCCGCTCCCTCACGGATGGCAGCCGTCCCTCCACAGTCCAGGCGGCCGGCAGCAAGTTCGTCCGCCCCCCCGGCAACTCACTCCAGCCCACCGCCTCGAGTCTCCATGACTCCAGACTGCTCCGCCATGCTCGATGGCACCGCGGACTCAGCACAGCGACGAGGGATTTCTGGCTGCGTGTCCCTCCTTCCTCCTGGGTTTCGGCACCAATGTAACAACGATCCAGGCCTGGTCCTACAACACTCCTCCAACACTGTCGTCACTCCTCCTTTTATCCTTCCGGAGCTCCTCCGTGGGACTTGAGACCGGTGAGTGGCGCAGGTGTCGCGCATTAGCATTTACTCCACCGGCCTCGCTCCGTTCCCACTGCTCTCGGCCCCGTCCCTCTCGTCACAAATACTATTATTGTATATAGATTATCAGTAATATGTTCTTTTATTGAAGAAGATGTGAGGGGCAATTTTAGGAAATAATTCGGGTATTGGAGTGATTGACCATTTGAAGCTCCTCATAAGTTAGCAATTTTGTAATCTAATAAGCTTTTTCAGTCAGCTAATGCATGATGAAAAGATACATAAAGGTGAGCATAATGTGTACATATTTTCTTATAGTAGAGAAAACTTTTGTTGTTTTGTTTAATGAACTGTATAATATACATTTATGAATAACATATTGTGTATTGCTTTTCTCTTGTCCCTTATTTTTATGCATTCTACGCAAATAATAATTGATTATCATTAGAATCTTTAGTATAGCAGCACTAATTCCATCATTTAATTACAATCCAGCCTTAACTGGTGAGAAATTAGGTTGTTGATTAATTACACAATTCCTTAATAGTTAATAATCCAATCACCGCTATGAGAAGCACTGCCCAATTTATACCATTAGTCTGTTAATATTCAGCCCTCATTTAATTAATTCACTTTAAATAAAGTGATATGCTTTTAATTGCTAAAAGCCTTGGTTGCTAATAGACTGTTCAGGGACACTATCTTAATGACTATGGTTTGACATTTCTCTGAGCAAAGCTTATTTTATATTCATGAAACCATAAGGTTAGTCAGCTGAGGCTGAAATCTCTTCTCTTCCTCTCTGGTTCATTTGTGGTTAACATTTTGTAAAGCTCATGAGATCTCTTTGAAGGAACTTTGGGGTTGGGGGAGGTTAGTCAAACAATGTGCTTTAACGTAACATTTTTGCAGCATTTGCAGCACGATGCTATTTATAAACGATAGTTTATTCCATATTTTGACCATATTCCATGTTAACAAACCACAAGACTGTTTGTCATTCCTGGTTAGAGCCACATGAAAATTCTTTAAAAATTGTGCTTTGATGTTCCATGAAATAAAATAACAGCATGCAGGTTTGGAACAGCAATGGTACATAAATAATTGCAGCATTTTATTGTTTTAATGACTCATCATAACTAGTTCATTTCTGACCTGTTCCTTTAAGTTTCTTTAGAATATTCAATCTTATTTTCTCAATTAGAGAATTGGTTTAAGACACAGTAAATGCATCACATCTGATATGGAGCCCTGAGATCCGAAGATAAAGGCGCTTCTCTGCTCTGTGCTCATTAACTGCAAGCAGAATTCTGTAACACTGAGGCATGATGGCCACCTGCTCCTCTCCACTGTCACCACTCTGCAGATTTAATTATCTGAGTAATTGGATGACTTTCATATCACTTGGAAGAATTTAGAGAGGCCACTGGAAATGAAGCTATGGGTTTCATCCACATTTCCGTTCAGCTTTCATCAACTTATGAGGAAAGGGGATTTTCACAAATTGCTATCGGCAGAATTAATGCAGGTTGGTTGTGAAAGGCTGACGAGCCATTTTATTGGAATAGGTTTGGTGGAACCACTCCTAAATCACCATATAACTCTGAAATTACACTTCCTGAAGTTGAACCAAGCATATTTTAGCTTACTCACAGGCTGCAGGTTAGCTGTCAAATGCAATATTGTTGATGCTCCCCCATCCTTCAACAACAGCTTCTTTGAAAAATCTGCATTACACTGACAGTTTTACAATGCAATCTGTACTGAAATGCGCTACACCAACAGTTTTAGGTGCAGACCGAAATGATCAGGGACCTTGCTAAAAATACTTACCTACATTCAGTCACTCTTTGCTACCACTGGGGTCTCTCTCCGAAAAAAAATATAAAGAGGTGCTACATTCAGTGGCAGAACTTCTTGTTGCAGTGGCTATTTGCTTTTACAAAAACCCAAAATACATACCTGTAAGTACAAATCACGGTGGTTTCCAGGTGAAATATGCACTGAGTGGCACCACTAGTAAGTTTTATTTTTTCTCCAATTTCTCCAATACTAGTAAGGCCATATTATTGTTAAAAAGTAGAACATGATCTATGAACATGATCTGATAATGTGCACCCATTTCTAAGTTAGCTCCTCATTAACCCATATGCATCCATTTTTCTTTCATTTCTTTGTCAGTTCTCGCCTAAACATATTTTGTTTAGATGTATAATTTAGCTTTCTCTTTTGTGTTTAAATCTTGTTCCTCAGCACTGTAGTGGCTAATGTTAACTTCCTAGGCAATACGTTTTGTTTCCCCAACAAGTATTTTTGTTCCAGAAAAAAATAAAAATCAGTGTGAAAATTCAGTCAGTTTGACCCATGACCACCTTTACACAAAATTATTACTAACACGCTACACTCCACACTCAAGTCTGTAAAAATAGACTCCAATGTACTCCAATGTTAATGTGAAGAAGTGCTGTCATATATATATATGTGTGTGTGTGTACTGTATATATATATTTATATGTATATAAACACACGCACGCACGCACGCACGCACGCACGCACACACACACACATATTGTGTATATATGTATATATATATACACTTAAATATATACATATAAATATACACAGTGCACACACATACAATATATAAAAACAAACTTTTATTTTGGATGCGAATAATCACGATTAATAGTTTTGACAGCACTAGCAATCTGTATTGATTTTTTCACAGGTGTTTTACCTGTATTTTGAATTATGCATTGCACTGTGTTTTAGGGTCAAAGAATATTTTGTGGATAATTTCCTGACAGAAATTACCAGTACCTTTTCTGTTTTTCTATGGACTTTCAAGACTTTTGTAGACCTTATAAAATTGAAAAATTAGAAGGCAAGTGTCTTTGCCTAAATTGTGCATTTGTGTGACATCACATTTACATTTCATTGAGCAAATTTACATACATTAACATTTTTTTCATCTGTAGATTTGACAGGTCCCTAGACATACCACTAAAAGAATACTCAGCATTGCAAAGTTTCATTGACAGATACCATGAAGTTCTGATTTCACCATCTGGGACTTCAGACCCACAGTCACCAGAATAAAATACTCTTGAGACACTTTATCTCTGAGACTAGAAAAGTGTATTTTAGGACAAGGACCCAGGCGGGTTCTATGGTGCCTCCAAATGAAGTGCTCCCCAGAGGCTGGCTCAAGCTGGATGTTGAACAGGAAGCTGAGAGAAGGCTAATTGCACTCACATCATGGCTGTTTCAGACATACATCACACTCCGAGCTAAAGATCCCTCTGGGTAAGAGAGTTGTTTTGATAAAATCATTTATATGAAGAGTGAACAACCTTGGAAATACAATGCAGCCACATTATGGATAAATTATGTTGACATAATTCCACATCAGGTGATATATGTTTGCAGATGTGCTGATGCTGTGAATTGAGTGTGAATACTCTTGTGGTTAAAGGGGTCATATGATGTTGCTAAAAAGAACATTATTTTGTGTATTTGGTGTAATGAAATGTGTTTATGTGGTTTAAGGTTCAAAAAACACATTATTTTCCACATACTGTACATTATTGTTTCTCCTCTATGCCCCGCCTTTCTGAAACGCGTCGATTTTTACAAAGCTCATCGGTCTGAAAAGCGAGGTGTGCTCTGATTGGCCAGCTATCCAGTGCGTTGTGATTGGCCGAATACCTCAAGCGTGTGAAGGAAATGTTACGCCCCTTACCATACTGTGATGCCCTGTCCACCCAGAGCGACGAGACAAAAACAATAAAACCCATTATAAACGAGGCATTTGTTGCATCCAGTGGGGACATAATTACTGATTATAATGACTTATACTGTCTTTTTACGGTAGTTTCGCTTTCATGACGAAACACACGGCGGGCTAGAGTGAGCGGCAGCCGGGGGCTAGAGTGAGCGGAGGCCGGGGCCTAGAGTGAGTGGAGGGCGGTGGGCTAGAGTGAGCGGCGCGGCCAGCAGATTCGACGAAGGAGCGGCCGATGGGCTTGCGGCAACCACATGTGATGTCCCCCGGGCTGGACTCCGCTTCATCCATGGTGAAAGCCAATCCGGCGGTCCACAGCACGAAGTTAATGTATTTGCTCAGCGACCAGCACGGATCAGCTCTAGGTATGACGAAGCGGATATCGTCCTCTTTTGGAAGGCCAAACAAAGTAGTTTCGCTTTCACAACGAAACACACAGCGTCTCGACATGGCGGCAGCAACAATACTACAGCGAGAATAAAAGTTAAGCCTTCTTTCTTTGCGTGAACATTTGGGCGGCGTTATGCAAATCTTCCCACATCGTGACGTAGACATGTGGGGGCATGTTAGAACAAGCATTCTGCAATTAACATGTTAAGCAATTAACATTCTGATCCAGCTCATTTACATATTCAAATAAGAGGAGAATCCAAAACCCTCTAAACATTGGTAGAGCATGTGTTTTCTGTTCAGTATACTTTTACTTTAGGGTTTTAGGATGATTACAGGAATTGTAATGTCTTGAAACTTGACGCAAAGCATTTATTCAGAATAAACATTTTCCTGGTCAGAAGTGGTGTTATTTTAGTGTTATTCAGATACTAAAATTGTAATTTTAGTTAATGTTTTATTAATTTTGTTTAGTCTTGTCATTTTATTAGTTTTTTTTTATATGTTGTATAGTTTTCCTTTTTTTTCAGAGTTTCACAGGAAGTTCTTAAAGTTATATATTTTGTTCTAAATGTAATACAAGCTAGGTCATTTTTGTTCATCACACAGCAAAACACTAAACAAAACAAAATCATATTCTACTGATAAATAAATAAATAAATAAATAAATGCTGTTGGGACCCCTTATTTACTTTTTGTTAATTCTGTTTTGTAATTCTGTTTACATTGCTTTTGTGGTGAGCTGAGTTGTTTAGAACGTTTAATATGGGTTGTCAACCAGGCACGCACAGATTTCAACACTCAGCATTAAAATAAATAAATAAATAAATATTAAACTAAAAGTGACATTAAAAAGTAAACTAGAAGACAGTGGTGAAAAATGTATAATTTATTCATGCCATACATCGCAATTGCACTTAGGCTCCTAGCAGGCCCGGATTGGCCATCGGGAGCACCAGGAGAGTTCCCGGTGGCCTGGCGGCTGATTTGGCCCGCTGCCCTGTTTTTTTTAGTTTTTTTTTTTAGTTATTATTATTATTAATATTTTATATTTATGCCTTCTCAATGTACCAAAGTGATCAATTCCGATTTTTTCATTTGATAATAAATCGATAATAAATCATAAATCGCTTAGTCTTGACCAGGGGCGTGGTCTAGAGCATTTTAAAAGGTGGGGCCAGTCTGGGTCACTACCTCAAAGGAGGGTGGCCATGACGGGGGGGGGCTATACACGATATTAATAATATATTAATTGCGCAGTGTGAGATTCATTGGCAACAGAACTTTGTGAGATCACGATGAACAAAGTGTGCCAGCTTTTTAGTGGTTATGAGCGCTCTTTGCAATCTTTCTAGGCAATCAATTTGAAATGTAGAACTTTGTTTTTTGGCCACACACACACGTTGCAAAGTTTCGGGAATGACATCTGCATATTTATGTGGGATTCACTCTCAAAGTAGCAGTGTTTGACATGGTGATAACCATAACAATAGACTTGACAAAATATGTGAAAATGTGCATTAAGACTAGAGCACCCTCACTAATTTCAGAAGCACCCTTATTTCTGGAACCTCGTTAATACACGTTTGTTGTATAACTATATACAAAAACAACAAAATACAAATGCACTAAATAAAATAATTTAATAAATGCATATTTACAATTTAAGCACTTAACTAAAATATGTATTAATAAAATAAATAACTAGAAAAGGCTGACTATATTCAGCTTGCTTCCATAGTGAGAAAAGCCTACTCTTCACCTGAATTAGAAAAAAAAGCTCCTCTGGTCTTCAGTGATGCGAGGACAACGTTTGAGCATACACGTAATATCTGTGTGAGAGCAGAGCCAATTCTTAAAAGAACAATGCATATTTAAAAGCACACTTCGGGAATGACATCTGCATATTTATGTGGGATTCACTCTCAAAGTAGCAGTGTTTGACATGGTGATAACCATAACAATAGACTTGACAAAATATGTGAAAATGTGCATTAAGACTAGAGCACCCTCACTAATTTCAGAAGCACCCTTATTTCTGGAACCTCGTTAATACACGTTTGTTGTATAACTATATACAAAAACAACAAAATACAAATGCACTAAATAAAATAATTTAATAAATGCATATT
>NW_015548419.1:372432-373765 GCF_001515605.1 Sinocyclocheilus anshuiensis
GAGGAAAACTTTTGAGCGTACACATAATATCTGTGAGAGAGCAGAGCCAATTCTTAAAAGAACAATGCATATTTAAAAGCACATGTCCAGTTTTGTGTGAGTGAAGGAAATCTGCTTGCGAGCAGAGATTCGTGCTCGCGTATTAGGCCTACATGGATCACGTCTAACGCGTTTCACGCGTGAAAGATCATATTTTGAGAGCGCAAAAGTGCATTTTGCATGCACGCAAACTGAGTTTTGTGGAGAAAATTTTGTCTCGCAAAGTAGAAAGTATTCAGAGCACACGAAAATCAATTTTGCATTTAAAATAAGTTTTTGGATGTGTGCAGACCTTCTCTTTTGCACGTGCAACTTTTCACTAGCTTGCTCCCTTGATGTCCACCCTCAGTGCTCTCTAAATGCCAATGGCTCGCTTGCTCAAAACAACCCAGCGTTACAATATGCCATAATTCCAGCCAATCAGAGACGAGGCTACTAAATTCTGATTGGCTGCTGAAAGGAGTGAAATTATTTCCTTATGAAATTAATTCTTTGTAAAGCCAAAATAAATTATTTCCTTATGAAATTAATTCCTTGTGAAGCCAAACACTCAGGGACTCTCGCAATGATTTTATCAGATAGGAAGATCTGGAAGAAAGACCATTTGCTCTTCGGTTCCTTCACCCATCCTCCCCCCCTGGGCACATGGTCCAGGTCACTAAAAGTTGACAGAGAAATGCCAAGAACTCAAGTTGCTATGCTCACATAAAACATTTACTATATCTTCAGGATTCATGATCGTAAACTTTTCATGTTTGGTGTCATTTTAAAGGTCTTTGTGCGATTGGTAAATTGGTTTCAATTTCACAGTAGTCATTTATATTATGAGAAAGATTCAAAACCTTTGTAGAATTATGTTCTGCTGAGGAGGGGGTGTGTCCCCCTTTAGGCCTGTGGGAATGTTTATCTAGCTCCAGCCAGGTGCAACCCTGGAGCACGGGAACCTAAAAGACCAAAAGGTCTTTTATGTTTTTACAACTGATTTAAAGATTTCTTTGTTTTTGTTCTGGTAGTATTTAAGGGAATGTTGCAAATCAGTCATTGGGATTCTGTAGTCAGAAAAACCCCCATGCAGTGTGTGAGAGTCTCTGGAGCTCTGCACCAGAACTCTCACTGCTGTGTGTCTCTCTGCTGTCAGGTACGATTCAAAAATGTAATTGTGTTAAACACATTGTGCCCATAGAGCACACTGTACACTGTAAAAAATGACCGTGAATTTTATGGTAAAAGACTGTAAAAATGCTACAGTAAAAACCTGTTAAATGGTTAACGGTAAATTCCCCTACTATATACA
>NW_015548419.1:374569-375622 GCF_001515605.1 Sinocyclocheilus anshuiensis
CACACGAAAATCAATTTTGCATTTAAAATAAGTTTTTGGATGTGTGCAGACCTTCTCTTTTGCACGTGCAACTTTTCACTAGCTTGCTCCCTTGATGTCCACCCTCAGTGCTCTCTAAATGCCAATGGCTCGCTTGCTCAAAACAACCCAGCGTTACAATATGCCATAATTCCAGCCAATCAGAGACGAGGCTACTAAATTCTGATTGGCTGCTGAAAGGAGTGAAATTATTTCCTTATGAAATTAATTCTTTGTAAAGCCAAAATAAATTATTTCCTTATGAAATTAATTCCTTGTGAAGCCAAACACTCAGGGACTCTCGCAATGATTTTATCAGATAGGAAGATCTGGAAGAAAGACCATTTGCTCTTCGGTTCCTTCACCCATCCTCCCCCCCTGGGCACATGGTCCAGGTCACTAAAAGTTGACAGAGAAATGCCAAGAACTCAAGTTGCTATGCTCACATAAAACATTTACTATATCTTCAGGATTCATGATCGTAAACTTTTCATGTTTGGTGTCATTTTAAAGGTCTTTGTGCGATTGGTAAATTGGTTTCAATTTCACAGTAGTCATTTATATTATGAGAAAGATTCAAAACCTTTGTAGAATTATGTTCTGCTGAGGAGGGGGTGTGTCCCCCTTTAGGCCTGTGGGAATGTTTATCTAGCTCCAGCCAGGTGCAACCCTGGAGCACGGGAACCTAAAAGACCAAAAGGTCTTTTATGTTTTTACAACTGATTTAAAGATTTCTTTGTTTTTGTTCTGGTAGTATTTAAGGGAATGTTGCAAATCAGTCATTGGGATTCTGTAGTCAGAAAAACCCCCATGCAGTGTGTGAGAGTCTCTGGAGCTCTGCACCAGAACTCTCACTGCTGTGTGTCTCTCTGCTGTCAGGTACGATTCAAAAATGTAATTGTGTTAAACACATTGTGCCCATAGAGCACACTGTACACTGTAAAAAATGACCGTGAATTTTATGGTAAAAGACTGTAAAAATGCTACAGTAAAAACCTGTTAAATGGTTAACGGTAAATTCCCCTACTATATACA
>NW_015548419.1:375807-395078 GCF_001515605.1 Sinocyclocheilus anshuiensis
TACAAGAGGATGTGGTGCTGGTCCTTCAAGAGTCACTCTCAACTTATCTGTCTATAAAGCATATATATATATATAATCAAGTATATATAACCGATATATAAATATATTAAAGTATATTAAATATATAATTAAATATATAATCAAGTATTTTACTACACTTCCATATTTGATTCTTATTAAGTAGGGGTCGTTTTTTAGGGTTCTATACCTAACCTAAGTCTCTGAGAAGCTGACACCTTGTACGTCTGGAGACTCCAGGTAGATTGCAGTTCTGGAAAATGGTTGCGCTGGAGACTAAATGGTTCCTGGTGATTTCACACCTAATTCTTCACCTTAATTCCTAATTCTTTTGCAGTTAACACGCATCTTTTCTTCTCCACATGTTTTTGACTGACCCTGCTGACCCACTGAGCATTTTGCTGTCCAATGGTTATGCATTAACTTTGCAATTTCTAGTATTGTATTAGTTTTGAATATTTCTCATGGGCATTTAATATAATTATATATCAATTATAAATGATTAAATACAAGATTAATAGTAGTTATTAAGATTGATGTCATTTGGAATTGGTAAAATGTGCTTGGTAAAAAATATGATCAGAATATCACTGTATTTTTCCTCTTCTGCCGTCGAGGTAATGCAAGGAATGTTGTGATTGGTTGTCAAGGCAGCCAATCAGAATTTAGCAGCCTCGTCTCTGATTGGCTGGAATTATAGTATATTGTAACGCTGGGTTGTGTTGAGCAAGCGAGCTGTTGGCATTTAGAGAGCACTGAGCAAGCGTTGCATCAGGTGAGCAAGCGTTGCAGGCACAAAAGAGAAGGTCTGCACACATCCAAAAACTTATTGTAAATGCAAAATTGATTTTTGTGTGCTCGAAATACTTTCCTCTTTGCGAGACAAACATTTTCTCCACAAAACTCAGTTTGCGCGCATGCAAAACGCACTTTTTCGCGCTCAAAATATGATCTTTCGCTCGCAGAATTGTGGCAGAGATGTAATCCCATACAAGTGCAGCTCAGTTTAATCTGTAAATACGCTAGAGAGTTTTGTCTTTATTAACTTAGTTGAACTGCTAGTATCTGTTAGGCTATCAGTAGCACCCCATTATCTTCATTCAGAATAGTACTGTGCTAAAGGACATCAATATCGATTGAAAGTTACATTTAAAAAATTAGCAGAGACAGATATTCACATGGATTTATTGTACAGAGAGCGAGGGAGCTAGAGACAGCAACACAAAAATAATGAGTCACAGCCTAATAATTCAATAGTGTGTTCAGTATTAGAAATTTTCAACAAATATATTGTACTAATTTTGACATTTAGGCACTTCAGAAATTGTTTTCTAATACACTAGCAGTCAAAAGGTTTTGATCAGTAAGATTTTTTATGTTTTTAAAATAAGTCTCTTCTGCTCACCACGCCTGCATTTATTTGATCCAAAATACAGCAAAAATAGCAATATTGTGAAATATTTTTTATTATTTAAAATGACTGATTTCCCTCCGCGTCTCCGCGCAGCACAGCAGTGTAGCACACATTATTGATCGGCACATGCACATCACATGCAGAGCCGCAGAAGTGAAGCCCTCCCTACCTTTCCAGTTGTGTTTGTCTTGCTGTGGAGGTGAGTGGTGATGAACAACAGACTACGCTACCTGTGCCTTTGAATTTACTAGTAGGTTAGACCAGTGCACGTTCTTTCACTGCATGATTCAGTAAAAAAAAAAATGCATTTAGAATGATCCCAAAAGTCAAGATATGGGAGCAGAAATGTATATATTTATATCATTTCATATAGTTAATCAGTATCACGCGAAGACTGATGTTTTTTCCACCAAAAAGCAGCATGAACGCAAATGTGATATTGATTTTATACTGCAGTTCCTGATCACCACACAGAATATGAAGAATATCAAAAACTTTAGGAGTGAGCTGTCCACAGTTGTCCTTAAGATACCAGCACAATAACACACTCAGCAAAATATAATGTAATTATCGTTATCGATAAAATCCCAGAAAATATCAAGATTTTTTTTTTTGTCAATATCGCACAAGCCTGATATAGTTAACGTTTTGTTTAGACAAATTTTTTTTTTTTTTTAAATAAATATGAGAAGTGCCCTTTTTTCCACTTGAACCCCTGCCCCACAAAATGTCTGTGCAGGTCACTGGTGCTGACAGCTCTTGTTTAAAAACAGCAAAAGGTAATGTGTGATTTGTAGGGTTTGTAAACTAATCAATTAATTTAGCCATACTTTCTAAACCACTATGCACTGCTGTCACACTACGACATCTCCCTTTGAAATAGGGAAGTGTTATTGTCTAACTCTGGGATTTATCATCATGTGCAAAATGCTCTTGGATGGTTTGAGATTGTCCTGTCCAACCAGGAAATGAAAAATGTGTGCAAAGGGTCAGGTGAGATGAAACAGTCATTATAAATGGCTCGCTGTGAATTGTGTCAATGTCACTTCCTCTGGTTCGCCAGATCGAGGGTGAAGGGGAGGGAGAAAAATCGCTGTTATTGACTGCAGTGGCAGACATAATGAATTGTTATGTAGTTGAGACAAATGCCTCTGGATTCAAGATTTAGGTCTGGTCTCAATTGTCTTTGTGGCTTCCAAATAGAGTGTATTCCCATGAGCTATTTTGTTGAGCTATAGTGCCAGAGGTAAACACACCTCGTTTTGTGTCTAGGTTTGGCGACTAATAGCATTTGTCCACTGTTTTCTCCAGGAATCAGATCTGCTTTGGATGTTAGACAACGCTTTTGAGCTGGCAGTGCATGTGTGCTGAGTAGTGAACAGCCTCAGTCTCTTATAATTCCAGGTGGATCTGGCGGGAGGATTTTAGTCATTTCACACCTAGTCGCTTTTAATAAGATCTGTGCTGTCCCTGTCCGAGGTGCTGAAACACCAGTGCCATTGCATGTTTGGGTGAAATGGTTTTGCATTACAAAATGCAGTTGAGAGTCAAGATGTGCATGCTGTTTTATGTTTAGCAGCAGCAGTCAGAGAGAGAGAGAGAGAGAGAGAGAGAGAGAGAGAGAGAAGGATTTTCCTGTGGAAAAAATCAAGCATTTCAATACAATTTGTAGGTCACTTGTAGGTCAATGGGGAAAAAGCCATCCATTCCAGAATTCAGCATGTATGTTTTGTTTTTTTTTGCAATAAAGTCTTACAGCTTATTTATGAGCCAAAATGAGTCAATCAATCATTTAGTAGTGCATCATAATCAATATTTGCAATTGTCTTTTGAACATCTATTTTGACAACAGTATCTTTAGTTCTAGCTGTTGTATTGATTCTCTGTTACTACACTCAGTTATTGTGCAAATATAAAAACACGTTTGGTGTATGCATCATTAATAAAATCTATCAGAAGAACAGCAAACTCAAACCTGATTTCACTTGAGACTACCATCATCTATATTAAGTCTAGAAATGGTTAAGCCTTTCATGTAAATTTCTCAGACCTTGCCTAGCCTTTTTTTCTGTTGCTGTTTATGGAGTGAATACTTCCATTAAATTGGATTTTGGGCCTCAAGGGACTGACAGCCGCTAAGGTATCTGTGGCAAGAAGTGTTGCGAGACATGAATTTCACCAGACAAGCAAAAAGCATTTCATTTTTAATAACTTGGCTGTTTGGTCTGCTTAAGCTTCATTGCTTCTGCAGCCAATCATGCCTCTTGCCTCATAGCCACAGCAAATAGGTGGATGACCCCATATCAAACACTGCATTGTTTAGGCAATCTTTAACAAAACATATGGAGATTCCTCAATTGATTCCCCAATGTAATTAAGAAATTCCCAGAGCATCAAAAAGAAAAAAAATTGCTATAGAGTGCTATAGAGTGAATGATAGTTTAAAAGGCCTGTCATCAATTAAATAAAATGATCATTACTGCACTGTCATACAAATGAACAGTACTGATAAATTATTTTGAAACCAGGGTTAATATTCAAAGATTTTAAATTCTTTAGCTTTACAATAGTAGTTAATCCAAAAATAATAACTGCCATAATTTGTTCTTCACTTCACTCGAAAAATTCTCCTTGTGTATTTTGAGGACATATATTTAATTTTTCATTTTGGAGGATGACTATTCCTTTACAATTAGTTAAAAAAATGTTTAACCAAAGCCACTGGTTGAGTGGTTTACAAAATATACTGGTGATAATATTTACATCAACATGTATCATCTCAGGTAACTTGGGTGGATATAAATGATGAAATGTTACTAATGGCTGTGTCTGCTTATTAAGATGATCTTTGTTTCCTGTTCAGTGGAACAATGCAACAAGAACAAATATTCCCATGTTTTTTATGTTTCCACGCATCCATTTTCTAATTTCTTATTGTACACCTTGCAAACTTGTGATATGGTTAACAAAACACTAAGCCATTTATTCTGGCTTAGTTAAACAAATTACTCTCGCCAACACTATGGGCTTCATAAACTTGATTTGATTAATTAAGTCATGAAACCCTGTAGGAATTGTGGGCTAACCATAAAACTGGAGGACAATGCATTAGAGATAATACTAATTCAGTATGAGTGCTACTTTATGATGATGTATGAGGGAAACGCTCATGGTTAGGAATTAAATGAGAACAAAAACAGGGCACGGTGTGTTCTGTTTCTTGGATGTTCCCTCCACTTCCACGAGCTGAGGGTAAAGAGTTTCCCCATAGCTTCCAATTAATTTCAGCAGACAGTGGGCTACATGCTTTCCCTGTCCGAAATTATCATTCTGAGTAAAATCCAGCAAGCATTTGACAGCTTGAGAAAAGTCTCCAAAGATCATTCAAACTGCAGATAAGTGGCCTGCTCTTTCTAAGCAGCCGCGACAGTGATGCAATTAATTAGCTGTCTTCTTCTTGAACAAATTAAGTTAATGCCCGTAGTGACAGCTAGAGGCAAATATGCACCCATAGTCACTATTCATCCGATTTAACCGATCTCTTTGGCTTATAGTGATTGCGTTTGTTGATGCTCTGGTTTTAATTTAAAGTTCCCTGCGTGGGAATTCAACAAAAATATACAAAATTGCTCTTACTGGCAGGAAACATTTAAAAAAAAAGTTACATGAACCTGAAGTACTGTAAAAAAAATTACAACTTTAGGATAAAAGTAGCTATGTTAAGTTTTGAAAAGTTATATTCAACAGCCTGAAAATAGCATACACAAAGTCTAAATACTGTATGTTCATTTTCATCCATTTATATACATAATAAAAAATCTGAAATTCTAAAATCGCACCTAAATAAGTCACATCTATACATCTGACTATATGAGTCAACATTTCAACCTTTTAAAGTAGCTTTTGTATAATGTTAGATATTCAATGAAGTTCAAATCCGGAATTTTCTCCCCAAATATTTTATGGTTCTATTATTAGTCACAGCATGCCTTTTGTACCTCACAGCAAAAAAAAAACAAACAACAAAAAAAAAAAAGACCATGATAAGTTGTGGTTAAACGATTACAGAAATGTTATTAATTCTAAGCTTTTAAAGTGTAGTCTTGTTTAACATTATGTAATACTTCATATGAGTTGGCAGCATAATTTCATATTAAGTAAACTGTGTTTAATAAATGTGATCGGAAACATAATACCATTGATATAATAACTGACTACAATACAATCAAAATGTTATTGCCATGATTTCACTATTCATTAAAATTAAGTTCTACATCTGTAAAGTTGTTCATACGTAAATATTTTAAATTTTTGAAGCAGTCAGTATGTCTGTACTGTATGTTTTAGTGTCTGTGCAAATGTAAGTAATTAAATGTACTGTATGTAATACTTTTACGGAATACTCTTGAGATCACATTGCTTTATTGCATTATTTTACTGTCATGTGTGTTACCATGATGGTGATTTGTATTTGGGCTTATTACACTATGCATTTCAGTTACACTTTACTTGAAGTGGTTTGCATAAGACTGACGTGACACCTTCATAATCATGACATGACACATGTCATGAATATGAAGGAGGTTTTATGCATGTTTATGACAACTGCCATTAAGTGTCATTCGCTCAGTTATGTCATTTTTAATGCAAAGATGACATTGTTTGAGATGTCTTTGTTATGGGTTAGGGTTAGGTCAAACAATGCCATCTTTGCATTAAAAATGACATAACTGAGCGAATGACACTTAATGACAGCTGTCATAAACATGCATAAAAACTCATGTCATGATTATGAAGGTGTCATGTCAGTCTTATGCAAACCCCTTCAAGTAAAGTGTTACCGCATTTTCTTTATACGGTATTTGTACTTTATACAGTATTTGTATTACTGAATTAATAGTTTGATTATATTGTTGTCAGTTATTATATCAATGGCATTAACCAGTAGAAATACTGTGGAAAAACTAGTTGTGATGAAATTTGATTCTTCATGTGACTTTCTTTCTGCCTTTTTTTTTTTTTGTTACTGTAAATTTAAGTTCAGTCTGTAACAGAAGTTCAGATTCTCTGGTAAAGTATTAGCATGACCTTCTTTCCCTCTTCTTCCAGTCACTCAATCGCATTACATGAAAAAGTATATTTTCCCCAACAAGTAATAGGGATATGGAAACATTTGGGTGAGTAAATGATGACTTTTTTTTGTTTTTTGGTATAAACAGTTCTTTTAGACAGCTTCAGTGTCCTTTTTACAGTGATCTGTATTCATGGTGGCATTCATTATGCTTTCAGCTGTGTGCCCAATTCTGATGGTACCTATTACAGTGCGTTCTTATTCAGATGCACTGATATGAATAACAGGTCTTCTCTGTGTCTCTTCCTAAAATATGCACTCTCAGACAGCTACAGTTTTAACTCATAACATTCTGAATTGTTGCTCTTTGAGGCAAAAAAATGCCAATGCCAGAGGAAATAATAGCTCAGAAATTAATTTGTTTATATCCTCTTTGGTCCCACTTTATACGGGATACGAGTAAGATTAGAAGCAGGTTTGGTGTTATGGTTAGGTTAAAGGGGTAGAGGTGGGGTCAACAGTGTAATTATAGGTGTAACTACAAAAAAATATTACAGACATAACTACAGGTTTGCATTTCCAAATACAGGTGCATCTCAATAAATTAGAATGTCGTGGAAAATTTCATTTATTTCAGTAATTCAACTCAAATTGTGAAACTTTCTAATTTATTGAGATGCACCTGTATAAGTACAATGTAAAACATGTATGTACACAATAAGTGCATGGTATCAAATGATTAAATGTACATAGAACTTAAAAACACTTAATACAAAGTGGGTCCTTTTCTTTTTTCTTATTTTGGCTGTTCAGTAAGTGTGTTTTTGTGCCTGGAAAGGTCTTTGCAGTATTTTATTTGCTAAGACAGGACTGAAGCATTTCTCACTTTGAAAGACAGCACATACTCCTAGACAGTGACAGATTACGTCTTACTCCTGTGACCAAACTGATGTAGACTTCTGTTACAGTAGAAGAGTTGTCAGATAGACAAACAGACAGTCATAAAGACAGACAGACTGGTACATTAGCATCCCAGATCCCAGTTTAGTCTTCCCTAAACCAGAATTTTATAGAGAAAGTGTCATGACCAGGATTTGAACATGCCTATAAGGGAATGTAAAGTCTTATCTCAGGGAATTTTTTTTAAACTCTGAACAAAGTAAATGGATCCAGTGGCAGAACCAGAGGGGTGTCCAGGGTGGCACTGACCCTGGGTGCCACCCCAATAATTTAGATGCTACTATTTAATTTTCTTTGTTTAATTGTACTGAAAGAAGCGTTTATTTTAGCCTCGAACTCAAGGATGCAACGTGTCTGGTGTTCCGTATCGCGCTTTATCTCGTCCATTTCCAGCCACTCGCGCCACACGTTAATTTTCTTACAGAGTGAAAAACATGCAGAGCAGAGAGGCCACAGACAGACAACGAGCTGACAGACACGACAGAGCAGGTCACTTTTGATAATAAGAAACAAAGTCTCAGCATTCAAATTCTCTTAGCATTATTAAGCATTTCAAACGACAAATACAGTTTTGGAGCTCTTTATTGGCGTTACAGTTCACATGCGCACTCCGCTATGCCTCAGTTCAAGCGAGGCATCAATCAATCAATCAATCAATCAATCAATCAATCAATCAATCAATCAATCAATCAATCAATCAATCAATCAATCAATCAATCAGATTCATGTTGAAAGATACACTACAACTTAATGTATAGTGTCTCATGTAATCACTCAATGAGTGTTTCAACCGCAGAAAGACAGCAGCTTGAAAACACTGTCACATAACCTCAGAAAAGCCATTCAGTGTCCATTAACTAGCGAGAAAAATGTACACTAGAGAGGAGAATTTTGCAAACATTACATTTGGCTATATATTTACTCATCATTGCTCTTTTTTATTATAATCAATAAAAATGTATAGATATAACTTTATTATAAAAAAAATGGTCTCATATGAACTTGTAACAGTGGTTGTCTTTGGGACACGTTTTATAAATATGTAATAATGTATACAAATCAATTGTTACTTTTAACCTTAACAACAGGGTTCCTTGTATGGTTTAGTTTAGAAAAATCGAGTTTACTAGTCAAATGTTTTTGAACAGTAAGATTTAAATTGTTTTAAATAATTCTCTTCTGCTCACCAAGCCTGCATTTATTTGATTCAAAATAAAGCAAAAGAAGTAATATTGCGAAATATTTTTACTGTTTAAAATAGCTGCTTTTTATTTGAATATTAAAATGTAATTTATTTCTGTGAAATCCTTACTCCAGTCTTCAGTGGCACATGATCCTTCAGAAATCATTCTAATATGCTGATTTGCTGCTCAAAGAAACATTTTCTTTATTATTATTATTATTATTATTATTATTATTATTACTATTATTATCAATATTTAAAACAGTTGAGTACCATTTTTCAGGATTATTTTAATGAATAAAATGATCCAAAGATCAGCATTTATCTGAAATAAAAAGGTTTTGTAAGATTATACACTATACCATTCAAAAGCTTGGAGTCAGATTATTTATTTATTTATTTTTATTTATTTTGTTTGTGAAAGAACTTATAGAAATTTATACTTTTATTTAGCAAGGATGCTTTTAATTGATCAAAAACGATGATTAAGACATTTATAATGTTACAAAAGATTTCCATTTCAGATAAATGCTATTCTTCTAAATTTAAAGTAACCTGAAAAAATCTACTCAGCTGTTTTCAACATAATAATACTAATAATAATAATAAATGTTTTTTGATCAGCAAATCAGAATATTAGAATGATTTCTGAAGGATTATGTGACTGGAATAATGATGCTAAAAATTCAGGTGCTATTTTAAATGGTAAAAATATTTCACAATATTACTGCTTTTGCTTTTGTATTTTGGATCAAATAAATGCAGGCTTGGTGAGCAGAAGATAATTCTTTAAAAAACATTAAAAATCTTTCTGTTTAAAAACATTTGACTGGTAGTAATCGCAGGCTTGTTAATTATTCCTGAATTCTCACTCCAGGCTGAACTTGAAAGTTGTCAGCCTTGTTTGAAGTAATTGAAGTTTTAGGTTTCCTGAACAACATTTACAAAATCCACTGTTGCCTACAAGTTAATGTTAGATCTTCTGCTCCAACCACTGGTTGATGAGATGATAGAAGTAAGAGAAATAAGTTTCTAACATTTGAAGTTATGGTAGGAATGTATAGCTAATGTGGGGTAATGTGAAGTAATAGAGGTTTGAGTTTGGTATGCCAGGTTGGAGTTATACACCGATTTTCTGTCATGGTCTATGGACCCCCTGAATTAGCCTTGGCCACCCCCTGGCCACCCCATGTATAAAACTCTAGTTCCTCCACTGAATGGATCATGTGAGTTGAGATATGAAATCATCCAAGTAATTAGCAATCGTAGGATTTATTCATGTGTTTTTTTTAATGCCAGGTTGGAGTTATACACTGATTTTCTGTCATGGTCTATGGACCCCCTGAATTAGCCTTGGCCACCCCCTGTCTATTTAGGTTTCCTGAACAACATTTACAAAATCCACTGTTGCCTACAAGTTAATGTTAGATCTTCTGCTCCAACCACTGGTTGATGAGATGATAGAAGTAAGAGAAATAAGTTTCTAACATTTGAAGTTATGGTAGGAATGTATAGCTAATGTGGGGTAATGTGAAGTAATTAGCAATCGTAGGATTTATTCATGTGTTTTTTTTAATGCCAGGTTGGAGTTATACACTGATTTTCTGTCATGGTCTATGGACCCCCTGAATTAGCCTTGGCCACCCCCTGGCCACCCCATGTATAAAACTCTAGTTCCTCCACTGAATGGATCATGTGAGTTGAGATATGAAATCATCCATGACCTTTCTTTTGAGGAACGTATTCTGACTTGCAGTGCACTCACTCCTTTAAAAGAGCTGACTTTCATTTCCAAGTGCATCACTGTAAACATGATTTTTGCTTGTTCTAACCAAGTGAAGGATGAGTTCAATCAATGAATCAATCAATGAATGATCAATGAATCAATGAATCATGAATCAATAGCATGCCATAGATACGGTCCATAGAGCTTAACTTGTACGGAACCCGTAACTTTCCTGCATGCACTGTGGTGAAGATGTATAGAGGAGTGAAGATGTGTTCTCTAACAATAACCACTCTATAATATACCTGAAAAAAAATACTGCTTTGATTTACAGCAGTAGTATCAATCAAGGGTGCATTTTCCAAAAGCATAATTAGCCAACTATTGTTGCAAGTTCCACTGAACTCTGTTAACGATGGAACTTACTTTCAGGAAACTCTACCCAGGTCATATTCATACTTGATGAATATCTTGTCAAGAAATAAATGTTCCAAAACTGCCTGAATAGACCAAAATCTGGCAAAAAGCACATCAGCTGCATGTGCAGTTACAGCTACATGTGGCCTTAGAGGCTGTATTGACATCGGGGGAAGATTAATGTGTCCCATCCTCACTACAGATGGATGACCTTCACCACCATATAATTATGTATTTTTTTTTATTTTTATCACAACACGGGCAGGTAACAGAACAGAGTGCCCTAGCTGGAGAAATCCGGGCAACGATAAATATGAATCAGCAAGATAAGTGGCTCTAAACAGCAGACATAAAAGAAAGCCATTTAGTGAAATAGCCGTTTCTGTAAATTGCACCACTATTCCAAGGGGACCCATTTGTGTTAAGCTTCCCAGAATGTAGCAAAGAGCTCTGATACCTACTTTACAATTACACCAAGGATTTTATTTACATGTATTTGTTGTGACTGAATGAAATTGAAGTACCATGTTGACACAGTGCGAAATCAGCACAAAATACGCATATGGTAGCATATCATTCCAAATGTATTAGAAAAGGTCAGATACACAGGCACTTTGGGAAGAAATCAGGAGAATGCAGCATGTTTGATATTCACCATTTGTAGAGCTGCGTCTAATTACACAGCTCCAGCCTGTCACTTCCAAAATGGGCGAATCTCGAAGGAGGGAGGTGTGAAGCTCAAATTAATTAATTATTAAATAGACAATTCTCCAATGTACTGCATCTTCGACTTCTGTTTCCGCTCCAGGCAAATATGGACCATCTGCTGTAATTTCTAGAGTAATTAAAATAACACCATCCTAATTGAAAGATATGTCTTGCTCCATCCCATTGATGGTACACAGCATGGGTCATTCGGAGAGGCACAAAACAGTCCTTGTATTCGTGACAGAGCAAAACAGAAAGCCCTGTTCGCAGTTTTCCAAGATAATCTTGTGACGGGGACAAGTGAGTCCCTGGATTCTTTTAAAAAGCCTTCCACATAAGCAGTTCCAGGAACACCTTTGAAAAGTTTTAACTTTTAGCTTCACTAAAGTTCCATTTCCCATGCAGTGAGGGATGGTGAATGTTTGCAAGGGGTCTTGGTATGCTCTCATCAGAACCAGATCTTTGCTGGCTGGCTTCTTTGAACTAAAGCTCTCCAGCATCTCCCTCCAGCAGTGATGCATGGGAGTGTAGGCGCAGTTCACAGCTAATGGTTCCTCCGCTATTCCTGCCATAATCTTCCATTGCAGAACCTTTTCCAAAAAAAGTGCATTGGAGATGATTTTTTCCCTTAAGACCATGTTTCCCTGCCTTTTTAAAAAAAATGTAATTTCCACTTATGTATCAGTTGGAGATTAGTTAGGTTACATTTATCTGTGCATTACAAAATTTTGTTATTTGGCCCTTATGCATACACTATATTACATTTGTATCACTTGCATGTCAAGTCAAGTCACCTTAATTTATATAGTGCTTTTAACAATACAGACTGTGTCAAAGCAACTGTACAGCATTAATTAGGAAAATAGTGTGTCAATAATGTAAAGTGACAATAGTAAACACTCATTTTTCAGTTAAAGGCAGTTTATCATTGAATTCAGTTATGTCATCATCCAGCTCAGTTCAGTTTAAATAGTATCTGTGCAATCAAGTCAACGATATCGCTGGAAATGAAGTGTCCCCAACTAAGCAAGCCAGAGGCGACAGCGGCAAGGAACCAAAACTCCATCTGTGACAGAATGGAGAAAAAACCTTGGGAGAAACCAAGCTCAGTCGGGGGACCAGTTCTCCTCTGGCCAGACAAAACCCGCAGTTCAATTCCAGGCTGCAGCAAAGTCACATTGTGCAGAGGACTCAACTGGCTCCTGTGGTCTTGTCCCGGTGGCCGTCTGAGACAAGGTCTTTACTGGGGATCTGTATCTGGGGCTCATCTAGTTGTCCTGGTCTCTGCTGACTTTCAGGGCTGTAGAGGTCCTCTCTAGGTGCTGATCCACCATCTGGTCTGGATACGTACTGGATCCAGGTGACTGCAGTGACCATCTGATCTGGATACAGACTGGATCTGGTGGCTACGGTGACCTCGGAATAAGAAAGAAACAGACTAATATTAGCATAGATGCCATTCTTCTAGCGATGTAGCAAGTACATCGGGTGTTATGGAAAGTGTTCCCGGTTCCGGTTGACCTAATTAACGCAGCCTAAAAATCCTTTAATGGATTTGAATATTAGAAATGTGTTAGTGTGTTATGCGTAAGCCAGGTTAAAGAGATGGGTCTTTAATCTAGATTTAAACTGACAGAGTGTGTCTGCCTCCCGAACAATGTTAGGTAGGTTATTCCAGAGTTTGGGCGCTAAATAGGAAAAGGATCTTCCGCCCGCAGTTGATTTTGATATTCTAGGTATTATCATGTATGGCATGTATGGAATACCTTTAAAAAAATGATTAAAATTGCTTGTCCAATCTTAATGAATCCGGAGTTAAAACTGGAAGTCATTCTAGTTCTGTGTAACACAAGGAAAATATGACTGCTCAAGCTCTTCTTTTATGGTTGGATTGTTACAATGTATTTTTGTATTTTTTTGTATAGTTCATGGATAGCAGTGTGTTTGCTTGACTTATCAGTATGTGCTAACTGCCATATTGATTGGGTGATTTGTAAAACAGAACTGATAAAGACATCAAAGCAAGATATATTAGCCTGTGCTGTTTTTTCCCTTAAATTGTTGTTCCAGAGTCAAGTTGGACTTTGAAACATGTCAGAGGACCAAATTATTCCTTAAGTAACCCTTGTGAAAAAGTGTGCTTTATTGTATTGAATGCGCACTTGTAGTACTTATCCTAATGATATATTTTATATGAATAGAGTAAATATATTTAAAATGTACTAAATTGCAACTTCATCATTACAAATGTGTAATTACAAATATATTTAAATATATTACTAACAAAATTACAGTAAAGTGTTTTTTAATTAATTAATTAATTAATTATTATTATTTGTTGTTTACAATGAATGGTTGTCAGTACATTCATTAGTACACTTTAACCACATTTCAGAGACAGTACAATTATTTATAAAATTACATATCAAGGTAAGTACTATTTAAATGGATCAGTAAAGCACTCTAAAGTTCAGAACGGCATTTAATTAAAAAATAACTATAATACATTTTAATTTGAGCATTTTAATAAACATTGCAATCAAATTCCATTCACACTTAAGTCAGTTCTTTTAAAGTATATTATTTCTGTAATAAATAATGCTAAAATATGCTGAAGTGCATTTCTTTTTCACAAAGAAAGCATCACTATTATCATTGCTAATAATAAGGCTATGCAAATGAACTCAGTAAATATTAAATTCTGGAACTTTATCCTATACTAGTGTTGTGAACATGAAAGAAACCTAAAATTGTGCAACTCAAAAGTGCATCTTATCGAGGAGAGGTGTGCTGAATGATCATAAAACAAGGACCAAAGCCATATCTAGGCATCAGAATATCAGAGGGTCGTCTTTTTGCTACCTCATAGAAACCACCGAGAACATAGCAACTGCATAACATTGTGTTAAAACAAGACACATTAAGTAGAATGTAGAATGTTTTTATTCAAGGCATGACTGGCTTTTTTGACTTGAGTTCTCCATCTTTCTCCAGCAGTGATGCATGGGAGTGTAGACAGAGTTCACAGCTAATGGTGCCCTTGCTATTCCTGCAATAATCTGCTGCTGCAGAAACTTCCCAAGAAAAACGTGCAATGGCGATGATGCATCCCCTAGGAAGGCCTCATCTCCTTGGTTAGCCTTGTGTTTTCATTATTTTGCATGCAAATCAGTTTGTGATTGGTGAGCTGACATTTACCTATGCATTGCGGAATTAAAATGGTGGTTTTGGTGCTTGTGCATAAGTCTGTGACTAACTGGACAGCAGGGCATCTGCCTTCAGTTTCAGACACAGTCCATGCTTCACTTTGATGTTCACATTGACAATAACCTTTTTAATTCTGTAGTTTTGCCACGTCGGTCCCTACCCGGTACTTCTAATCCAAGATCCATGTTTACGAGAGAAACTTACAGGCTGCAGGGCTTCACTACTTCAATTAACGCACCCTGCTACCCTACCCCTCTCCACACTTCTTGGAGTATGTCTGAAGTGCTGGCAACACACTCCAATTTGATTGCTTGTTAAAGAGAAGAACGTCATGACACAGTCACGTCTTGTTTTAAAACAAGGATTTCTCTCTATCATTGAAACGGCTTGCTCATCACTCACATTGTATTCATCACTGATTTATCTCAGAAAGAGGGTACAAGTAGTTCATGTTTTTTATTATTATTTGTTTTATACAAAGTTTCTAGCTAGACATCAACAGGGACTTCAATGAGATGTCAAAGTCCTTTGTTACAAGCTCTGTCATGGTTATTGCCGAATTCTATCCAAAAAGTCATGACAGCAGCAATGATTCTGGCAGCTTAGGCAACTATAACTGGCTTTCCCAAACTTACAATAGGAATCCTGCCAAAATGATATTCAGCGAGGAACTGCTAAATTAATTAGCCTGAAAGAGAAAAGGTGTTTTTATAAGCACAGTAAAACATATCCATTCACATAAACCCTGGAATGAGTATGTTCCCAGACTGAGTGAAAAAGGGCTGACGATGAGGTAACAGAAAGAGCAGTGTCAGCAGACAACTTTACAAGACCTCATTGCTTCAGTGTAATATGGTCTGATTTTTTTTTCTGGAAACCTCTATGCTATCATTTAAAGGGGACATGGAACACTTCTCTACATTTGGAAAATGTGTGATTTCAGACTTTTTTTTTAAATGGAATTAATTTTCTTAAAGGGGTCATGAACTGAGAAACCAAAATTCCCTTGATCTTTTGACATATAAAGAGGTCATTTTAATATGAAAACATCTTGTAAGTTTCAGAACTCAAAACTTTGTTAGTCTAAAAACCACTCATATTGAAGGCAGTCTGCCAAAACGACAGCTTTTGGAATTTTCTACTCTATGATGTAATAGTGTGGATAAGCACCGCCTCTGCAGAAGAAGATTGACCTGTTTAGCCCCACCCACCGATTCACACACGCAGTGTTTAGGAGAGAGGCGAATGTGCAGGACTACACAGAAACCAAACGATAAAGATGGCTACGAAGACAACAAGACACTGTGCACTGTGCAAGTTGTGGAAAAACAGTGTTTGTGTTGCCTTCCTTCTGATCCCAGCATTAGGAAAGAGTGAATGAACATTATTTTTTAATGAAGAACTTGTAAGCAAGAACGTGTTCCTTTGTTCATTTAATTTTACCCAAATTCGTTTACAAACAAGGCACAATTCGACGCGGGATATTCAAAAAGATTGAAACTAAAAGACAATGCTCTGCCGACTATATTGGATCAGACAGTAATGTCGCACCACACAAGTGTGAGTAACTGTTTTTATTGCGTGGTCACTATTGTTTTGTCTCTTCTTACAGATCGTTTGATATATATTGAGTTATTTATGCGTTTTTGACCTAAATCACAGCTGCGTCCATCTATGAGGAATGTACGCTGTCAATAGGGTTGCCAACTTCAGAAAACGAAAATACGGGACAATCACGTATATATATAAACCTACATATTTTCACACACACAGTATTACACACAGTTATGAAAATGCGCATTTGTCAATTAAACACAATTTATAGATTTAATAAGGGCTGCTTTTGTTTGACACTTTTTTTATTGGTCATTTTGTGTTTCAAGAATAAGGTCTAAGGTTAAGAATAAGCTTAGTTACTTAAATGAAAAATGTTTTTTTTTTTCTCTATATTACAACATTACAAAAGTGAAAGACGACTTCCTTTATTGATCACGTCTCAGGTATTGAATGTTTTCTTGCACAGCTGGATGTTGGGCTCATGAAAAATAATCAAGATGTTTGTATTTGCCATAACTGATTTACTGAAGTCAGAATTGGCATTAGCACGAGCGCCGCTTGCTGTGAGGCTGGAACGACGAGCTGGCAGAGGATTCCGCAGCCTTCCTCGAACGGTTATATTCACGATTTCTGATTTCGTTAACGTATACTGCATGAGGGTGGCTGTGACTGGATGATGACAGGTGTTGATGATCATTCTCAATTGATCAGCACTGCTGATGTTGTATCAGTCAGTGGTTAGCAGTCAAGAAACGGGACAAAGGAGGTCACATACGGGACACATAAATTAAGCCCAATATACGGGATGTCCCGGCTAATACGGGACGGTTGGCAGCCCTAGCTGTCAAACATACACAACTCTAAGCCAATCAGTACAGTGGGCATTTACCTCCGAGTCTATAATCCGCCACGTCTATTCAAACAGAGCGTTCTGATGAGAGGACAGGAACAGGACAGAAAATAGCTTATTACTACTAAATTATGATGTTTTATGATGTAAAAATCTTTATAACGTTATAAATGGACCTCAGAAAACAGTAAAAAAATCAAAACAAAAAAACAAAAACAAAGGCAGTGACTTATTTAAAGTTTGGGTTACATTTATCAACATAGGATGTATTTCATGTAATATACTGATTTAGATGTGATTCTGATATGTGACTGAAGTAACATAATTGTACATGTTACTATTGTAATGGCAGTAAATTATGAAAAATCAATTAACCAACCAAACAAACCTTAACATGTAGTTAATTAATTTTACTCATTATTTAGTTGTGCAGTTACACTGTAACAATGTCACCTTAAAATAAAGTGTAACTTATAACTGTGTGACCTATATGACCTAAATGTGACTTATTTATGTGTATATTTATATCTATATCTGCTGCTTATTAATAGTTAGTAAGGTAGTTGTTAAGTTTAGGTATTAGGGATGGAGAATATGGTCATGCAGAATATGTGCTTTGTAAATAGCCTAATACACAGCCAATATGTTAATAATAGGCATGCTAACAACTATTTAATACTGCGAACCGGTACTATATGCACCCACACACTAGAGAGTACTGTGTGAAAAGTTCTGCAAGGAAAATTTGATTCGTAAAAGGAATAAAGTCACAAAGTACAATTCTGAAATAAGAATTTGCATCACCCCCTCAGGGAAACTTAGTCCCATTCAAAAAAGGCTTAGGGCTCCTTGGAAAGACAGCAGATTGTGCAGCTTTGCTTTTGGGATTTTGAACGGAGAGTGAAAAATAAAACTCACTAAATGAAAGAGGCTGTTTCAAAGAATGAAATAGTCTGCTATGAATACTAGAATACTGTGATGTGACAGGTTGACAAAACAACATATTTTTCTGCATTGTACTTTTTAATTTGACTATTAGAACCATGAGCTCTGTCCTTACAATAGGAATTGTTTTCAATCACAGGAGAAATATAAGGAATACAACATTAGGCTGAAAACAATATGAAAAACCTGAGAAACATCCCCTGTGATAAATATCAGTCTGTCTGAAACTAGCTGGATGAACATATAAACCCTAAAGGCTCATAGGTGTGGTGGAGTTGTTACTCACATATAGTCTCTTTCTTACTCGAGACAGGAACCAGTTTTTGTAACCAGTTTTAAACAAAGAACACTGTTCATCGCCCTTTGGAGAGGATCTACTGAGAACTGTTCGGTGTCTCTACCTCTACCTGCTTTTTCCATCACTGTCTATCAGAGAGCTACCTCAGAGCAATCCCCTGGCTACAAAGAGCTGGGTGCTGCATATCAAAGATGACCCAGGTTTAGAGGAATCCAATTGAGTCTCCCCTGACACCTGAATGCCTAGAGCATGCTCAGATGGTATGGAGAAGTTTTGTGTCAAAAGTATTTGAGAAATACAGTCTAACACCGAAAGACTGTCATGGAGGCTGGAAGAGCTAAATGAGGTAAGCTTTGTGTTGTCTGTGTATTCAAATAGATACGATGGAGTTAAGCCTTGGCTTTGTTTGTTCACAGAATCCCAAAGCGTGCATTAAGTTTGGGTTGTTTACTCAAGCGCTAATTACTCCTAAGTTCTGTAATTCAGTGCAAGGAAATGAAAAAAAAAAAGAAAAGTGCTTTCTTTGTGAAGTCACAACTCCATGATGTTTAATCAGTACAGTTTTACAATGAATCACACTAACAAATGCTACTTTTATTACTGTAGCCTTAACAAAATGTAACTCTGCTAAAATGAGTGATGTCCTATTGACTCTGTGAAGGATAGAGCAAGTCACTGCGTAATCCTAAAAAAACCCATCCACCAGTACTGCCAGCGCATATGACGCAGTTTGTGTAGGGTACCATTTCATTTGCTCTAAAAAATAAATAAATAAATAAATACTAATACATCTACTACTACTAATATAAAAAGCACAGTATTTTAATATTAATTACAACATATTCTAATTGATGTGCCTGTGTGTTATAATATGTTTATATATATATTTATATATATATATATATATATATATATAT